>NC_080719.1:13250000-13450000 GCF_019097595.1 Hemibagrus wyckioides
TATTATAGTTGTTAATCAGCCATGAAAATCAGGTGTGTTCACAAGAATTTTAATTGTTTTCTTGGGAAGGCACTCTTTCCATAATGAACTGATTATCATTAGGATATATGATTATCAGTAGGATTTTACAACTGTTATTATTTGTCTTAATTACTGATTACACCATAGCCCATTATAGCTAGAGCACAGACCAATGCAGCAAGATTTACATTTCTGCACATTATATTATTATTATTTATTTATTTATTTATTTATTTAAAAAATCAAACATTTACATTTCTTTTTTTTAAATTATGTTTCAGTAAAACCAATAGCATGCTGATTAAATTGTAGTTAATTGTCATGGCTTGCTTACTGAGTCAGTAAGCATACTGAGTCAGTATCTATATTTAGTGTTTTTCTCCCTGAAATTTAAATGTTAGCCAAAAAATGAGTGCATACTTTGTCAAATCATATTACAATCAATTATTATTGATTCAAACATTGCAAAATCAATGCAGCTGAATCAGCACTACTGAGTTGAGCGTTTTTACACCCTCTAACAGCACAAGTCCAAACATCAGATGCTGAAACTCGTCTCTGTGTGTGTGTGTGTGTGTGTATGCACGTGCAGGCATGCACATCTGTGATCATTTATTTTCATCTATCAGTAGAAGAATCTGACTTACTACTTTAAAGACAATATAAGTGGAAACAGCTAGTTTGTGTAAAATACCTTACACATTGCTGGGCATTAAATTTAACGATTTATGACTTATTACAATCTACTTTTATTACCTGCTATCAGTGTTATCACAGAGGTATTACAGATGTCAACTCAGGTGTTATGATTGATAGTGGACTGAACACAAGTGATTTGAGGGATTTGACAAAAGCAGAACATGAGCAGACAGGCACTGCAGCGGTGCATGCCAAAACTCCTCTTGGAGACCCAACGCAAGCACACATCCTGTCACAACAAGGAGCTCATCAGGGCTGAGGCTGCATTCTGTCTCACTGTCTCACTATAACACATGATTACACACTGCTCGATTTTATTCTGAACTCATTCTTTTTTCATACAGGTGCAAAGATAAAATCATGATCATTACAAAATAAAAGCAACATTCTTTCAGAGCAGAGGTGTGATGCTAAAGCTACTGTCTTTTCCAGGGTGTGATGTGCACTCTCAGCAACAAAGACTCAACAGAGGTCAATTACTGATGGCCTTTTTTCTCTTTTCCAAGATCTTAATGAATAGAAATCAGACTCTTTCGTGACTTTTTCAAACTGTTTTTTATAATCTTAAATCATAACTGGCTTTGTGTTAACTGTAATTTTGTAATAGACTTAATTATTGTAGGTGCAATTATTATTGTTGTTGCTGTTAATAATAATAATAATAATAATAATAATAAATCAAAGCATGCAATTTATTAAGAAACCACATGAATGACAGGACTCAGGTGGGGAAGTCAGATTCCCTCTATGCTGGTGCATTGTGCTCTGCTGTCTTTGTTTGGGACCCTGCATGGGCTACACATGCTGAACTTGACGATGGGTTGCCAGATTGGTCAAATACCTTCTAATATACGCTGCTCTTAATATCACACATGCGGAACAACACCCTATTTTCTTCATAGTGCAAATTGTATAATGCACTATTTATATCTAATGAGGAATTTCCACTAATATAGGATACATAAAACCTATAATCAATTTTAATATTTGAGGGGGTGTATGGAATTTGGCGCAAAGAGTCATTAAGCCGAGACAGAGCCTATATTACAATCATTTGCATTTACTGTTAAGCTTGGATTAAAGTGCTTTGTGGCATTTATACAAGAAGGCTGGGTGGAAATACAGAGGTGATACAATCTGGCAACCCCTTACAGTATTACAATAGCGTGCCAAACACGTGAACCTGTTCATTCCCAAATTATACAGCCTTGATTCCGACAAAGAGGAAATTTTGTGGAATTTTTTTGACAAACCGCACAACGTCACTTTTCATAGCTTAAATAAATCAACAGGCTAAATGTTGCTTATGAAAATAATGGCACATTAGGATATAGTTTAGTACCATACTACCATTTCATATTATTTAATACGGTAGTATGCGGTTAGGATGTCGCCATGGTGACCTGAGAGCACGCGACCAGCCGGTGCTGATCCACTTAGACAGCATGCGTTAATAATCATTTTAAGACGCAGTCCACCCGCTGAGACACCACCACCACCAGCACCACCGGCTCTGTTGTTCTTACCCGATATCTCGGCGTGCGGGACTCCGTTGAGCGTGAAGCCTTTGCCGCTATAGAAGCGCCGCGCGTCCGAGCAGCTGCGCGCTTTGCCGCCTGCGTTGTTGCCGTCCGCGCGCGCACACGCCACGAGCACGCAGAAAAGCGAGAGGATGGTGAGCGCAAGAGCCATTTCTCATCCAGGTACACTGTCCGTTTGTCTGTCTGTCTGCCTGTCCTTCTGTCTGTCAGACGCGATCTTAAAGAAAATGAGACAGAGGAATCATCCGGTGTTTCTATCCGTCCGAAACGAAGTAAACGAAGTCAGTCCCTTAAATGTTTTAATCAGTCCGGCGGGTTGCCATAGCTCACGCTCATGTCTTTTCAAAAGTGTCCATTAAAAAGGTGGGAGAGAAGATGAGGAAGGAAAAAAGCAGGCGAGATATCCGGTGTAAGGTACAGAAGGCACTGCCGCGGTCCCAAACCGTTCCGTGCGTTTTAGCCGCGTCTCTTTCTACAAATGGGGTTGCCAGGTTGTGCTTTTTTCGTAAATCTAAAACCTTAGACTGTTCAGTCATGATTAAAGAACTAACACTGGGAAATATACATTATAATTACGTATTAAGATAAAAAATAAAAATAAACCTTTTTTTTTTGCATTTTGAAAATATTGTCATTTGGCATATGCTGATTCCCTGGCAATTGATTTATTATTGTATTGCTTTATACTTTTAGCTACTTATATTACTTTTCAGAAAATTCCTCTAGCAGAAAACTATAGGTAGCATATTTTGAAATGCAATATATGAAGAAATATGAATGTATGTCTAAAGTGCAGTGCGGATGCACAGAATCCCTGGAAGGATCTCTTGATGTCTCCTCCAAAACACCTAGTGTCATGTTTTTTGAGAGGTGTGATTAAAAACTCTACATAAACAGGATAGAGCCAAGGACCCCAGAGCTGTGAGGCGGCAACTTAAGTTGTATAAGCAGCTGGAAGAGTTATATGTATTATCTGTTAAGTGTAATGGAACTGAGCAGATGTGGGTAAAGGGTCTTTCTAAAGAGCCCAGCAGTGGCTCTCTTGCAGTTCTGGGATTTGAAGTCACAATCTTGTGACCATTAACTGAGGATCTTTACAACTGATCCACCACTTCCCATTTCAACTGTGGCAATTAATAATATGTATCTCCTAATTTTTGCTAATAATCCAACATTATATGATCTTTTACAAGAAAGTATACATCGCTGTGTGGACATATTTTTTGTGCAATTAATGTCTGTGCACCAAAATCTGGAACATATTTTATTCTTAGAATTATTAAATGAATATTCAATTCATCTGGTTAAGATGCTGTTTTAGATAAAGCATAAGATCTAAGCAGTTGCTCAAAACTGGCAACCTCATGTAGAGTTTTGAGAGAAGCAATTGTACGTTGGTAGTGCGCCCCCTGGCCCCTGTGTTTCTTACTGCACCATGCTTCATGGCTGAGTTTATCTGTGGGGTTAATGATGAAAAAGGTGACAGTCAACCAGTGTCCTGCTGATCAGCTCACAATACAGCATTAAGATCAGCTTACATCTCAAAACATCCCTGATGCAGCTGTGCAATATATATATATATATATATATATATATATATATATATATATATATATATATATGCATATATATATATATATATATATATATATATATATATATATATATATATATATGTATATATATATATATGTATATATATATATATATATATATATATATATATATATATGTATATATATATATATATATATATATATATATGCATATATGTATATATATATATATATATATATATATGTATATATATATATATATATATATATATCTACTGCCATAATACATATATATATATATAATATCTACTGCCATAATACACATGACAATGTTTACAAAAGTCACATGACATGATCAAATATATAATATTTGATTATTAAGCTGCTGCAATTCTTGAGCTATTGAGACAATTCCAGTAACACTTGATGTGAGGCAGGAATACACTGGGGTGTTGTGCCAATCATAGGGCACCACATACACATTCACACCTATGGGCAATTTAGAGTTGGCAGTTCACATACCAGCATGTTTTCTGAAGGTGTGAGGAAACTGGAGAAACCAGACAAAACCCACGCAGACACACAGGGAACATATAAAACCTCACATAGACAGAAACCTGAGTTTCTGTGGCACTAGATGAATTGGTTTAAATTAAACTGCCCCTAGGTGTGAATATATGTGTATGTGTGTGTGTGGTGTCCGGTGATTGTTTTCCTAATAATTTAGCAACAGGAATAAGTGCTTTCCTGTGGCTCAAATATTAGGAAATGCAGATGCCCAGGTTGCCATTTTAATGAAGATCTCCATTACAAATTACACACTTAATTAAACCCTCAGCATTAATGGCTGTGTCTGGGAGCACATGGTACATTAAATTATCCAATTTCAGGGACAGAAAAGGTGTGTGAAGTTGATAAACAGATATTTGCATTATTTATAAACAAAACAGCCTTGACTTTTATATCTGCTTCTCTCACTGATGGGAACCTTGCACAGTCGTAGCATATTTTTCACTGAATGAGTAAGTACATGAGTAAGTATATATCAGAATTGAAAAAAAAAATAACAGCGAAGTGTGTATTCCTGAAATCAGTGACCAATTTACACATGACCGAGCCATAAAACATTTCTGTCACATTAGTGTCATGCTTCAGCCTACATGCCAGGAAGTGAATGTTAAACCACATTTATAGAACAAAGGACAGAGATTCTTCAGATTTCAGACAATTAAAACATAATAAGGTTTTGCCTACATACATTTTCAATTAGTTTAATTACATAATTTGATATTTAATTCTATAGTTGTTGCTCACACCATGTATAACCCAGACTACTGTACGTCTTTTTTTAAATACATTTCCACATAAATATGCTAATTTACATGTTACCTAATTTCAATATCCCAGTATTATACTAATCTGAATGAAAGCAGAACTGAAATATTGCTATTGGCATCATTGCTCATATACATGTCATAGAAGTCACACGTATATATTCATACACATACAGATCAACAAACATCTTTCCACATGACAATACTGTGAGGTGAGGTGAGGTTGTGAAGGTGAGTTTTAATTCAAACAGCAGCAATTTTCTTTAAACAAACAGTTTGGGCAAAAATTACATTTACAGATTATCCATTTTCTCCAGTTATCCTAAATGTAATGTTGAACATGTCTGAGTCTCAAGTTCTCTTCTTTACTTTCTCTAAACAACAAGGTTAATTTAGCTAACAATTAAAGAAGCGATGCCTAAATCATCACACATTCAACTCAAAAAGACATCATCTAGCTCAGTCCTATCATTTTATTATTTTTTTTAAAGCAGTATAAGAATGAGTCAGTTTAGATTGTACAAATCAGACTGAAACTATATTATCTAAATCATGTCTAATGTTTAACTCCAGCTTTAATCTTTAAGAAGAAGCTGCAGCTGTTGTCAGCTACTGTTCCCCCCATACTGTTTATACTGAATTTTCCCATAACAGCACATCCTAAAGAGTTTTTATTTCTCTTATACCACAGTAATTTGTCACTTCATCCACACTTCATCCATTTATAGTCACAATTAATGTTGTGCAATGTCCATGATAATTTACATAACTTTCATCTAAACACTTGCTATAGCAGCTATAAACCTCACCAGCAATGTGGCAAAAACGCATTACTTTCTCTTCATGGAAAAGTACACCATATCAATTATTATGTTTGTTTTTATCCATATTATATGGAGCAGTCCACCTTTCTGTGTAAGCTGTTACTATAGAAACGATAACATTAGAATAAGTGCTTTAATAGAAACCTGTAATTTGCAGCTGCACTACTGTCAGAGCCGCTGGTATAGAAAATTAATCAATGACTTTGAGAATTGAGAATTCAGCACTGTTGTATATTGTGTCAGAAAGTACCTCAGCATCTCGGGGTGTGTGATGATTTAGACACAAAATTGAAACTGACTATAAGCTGCCACTCAGATTCTACAAAGCAGGGAACAGCACACAAGCTCATGTGCAACACTTTAATTTATAACACAAACTAAATCAAAAACAAGGCACTTTCTCAGTAGCTGGAGGGTTTAGTGTGGACAGCAGCTACGCAGGATGGAGCAGGTCGAATCAACATGTAGACTAAGTGTCCAGTGCAAGTGCATACTTCAGGTCTCCGTTGAGTCCTCGGGCCTTTAGATGGAGTGCAGGAAAGACAGTAGGAGGAAGGAGAGAGCCAGAGAGAGCAAGAGCGAGGAGGAGCGTGTACTGTATGAACCTCCTGAACCTTTTATCACAGAGGGATTTGAGAAGGAGGGGATGACATGACCTATGGGAACAGAACAACACTCAGTCAGTGATAGAAGAAAGAAAGTGAATGATAGAGAGGGAGAGATAGGCAGAGAAGACAGCAAAGATCACAGAGTCAGGGATAGAGACAGACTAGTCTTAGAAGTTCCTTACTTTTAAGAAAGGCTCTGAAAGCAATCATTGAAGGCATGGAGTGATGAAGCGTACTTACTGTTACTATCCCAAAGTTATATTCCAATAACATGAAGTAATTTTTCCTCTTACACTAGAGAAAGGTCATACTCTTTTTTTATAGTTATGTTAATATTGTGGAACATTCATGAGTTCATAAAGTTCCTGTTCTCAGTTGTTTTATAGCAGCTATAAACTGTCATTCCCTTACCAACCTTTAGATTTCGTAACAACAAGCTACAAAAAAGAAACAGCTGTACTTAGTGTTACGAAGCACTAACACTGCAGACTCATTAAAAACATATACGGATTACCCCATATTAACCATTATATCCAGTTTTTAAATCAATTTATGTGAAGCCTCCATTGTCCCTAGGAATGAGCTGTTGCAATAAAAAAATGCTAACATATTAGAATGAATGCATTAACATAAAGGTGTGGTTTACAGCTGTCAAAGCTGCTGTTGTGGAGAATTAATCAACACTCTGACCAAACAGAATTGTGAAATCAACAGTGCTGTGGTATGAAACGTTTTAACATTGAAAGTGATGCCTTCAATATTTTTCAATCCTGTGACTACATTGTGCTTAAAAAAGCAAATTTTTTGACAAAACTTTTACTCTTAAAATGGAGTCTGCTGGGAAAAACACAACTACAGTTCCAAGGTAGGAAAGCTTCTAGTGGTTGTGCAGGAGAAACGACCTACAAAGAAGCAATAACAGAAGAACAAAAGAGAAAGCAGATGGTCTGTATTTCATTTCCCGTAAACACAGTTCAGGGAAAGTGAGAAGAGAAGAGACAGGTTTTTACTGCTTTTGCTGCTCAAAAGACATTTTTATTAGAGGTGTATATTAAAGGGGTATAATCAACAGCTCCTATTCACATCTTCAGAATAATGATTCTGTGTCTTGTATTAATGGTGGCCAACAATGACACCCAGAACCATATACACATAAAGCATATAAGCATAATGATGCTCTGGAATCTTGCTTCCAGAATATTGTGGTGTGAACCCATCCAATAGAGAGAGAGAGAGAGAGAGAGAGAGAGAGACAAAGAGAGAGAGAAATGCAATCAGAGAAAGTATATAGGAAAACAAAACATATCAAGATATATACAGAGAGAGAGAGAGAGAGAGAGAGAGAGAGAGAGAGAATGTGGTGAGAAAAGGAAAGAGTGAGAAATATTAACTTACAGAAAACTGACAGCAATACCGAAAGAGAGAGAGAGAGAAAATGACAGAGAGGGACACACACACACACACACACACACACAAGGATCCCCATTTTTCACTCACAGCTAATATGTGTGCAGGTGTTGCACAGTGAAATCCCTGAGATTCAGCAATGCTACATCAGATAAACACATACACACTAGCCATAAATAAATGCACATCAGCATATTAACTCATCAGTATACTATAAAGCGACAACCATGCCACCATTTATCAGACAGTGACACATTATGTTACAGTACTCTAGTGTGTGTGTGTATGTGTGTCTTGCTCTTGATGATGTATGGTTCTCATCATCTGCTGTGCATTAAGCATATGATAGATTCCTTTAACACATTGTCACATAGTCATCACAAGTCTGTGTGTGTGTGTGTGTGTGTGTGTATACACATCTATACATCAATATTATCATCTCATTTTCACTACACTGACCTACTGTGTGAGGTATTTTGCTTATTCCACTTTCATTTTCATTCTAGTTGTTAACAATACTGAACATAACCAGTTCAGTATCCACAAAAAACACACTGGTATTACTTTGTGCAGTCAGGCAGAAGCTGTCATAATAACTTATACTTAAGAATGGTTTATTAGAATGGGAGAATTTTGACCATAGCCCGTGCACCAGACCTAAACTCTCCAGACGAACCACACAGTATTTCAATTTGTGGAGACATTTACATTAATCTGCATTTAGTCTCCAATTCCAATTTTTATTATTCAGGAACAAAAATGCTTGACTTAAAATAAAATCTCAATTGCAAATGATCTTTTTAATGAGTGTGTATATATGTTGATTTTCATGCCAAAAACCATGATGCTTTCATAATAACAATGCGGAGTTAATGATAGGCAAAGATGGAAAAATTACAGAGAAACTGTACATACGGAAAATTATGTATAATGCGTAAAATCATAAATTTACATTTTTTAATTTACATTTAAATCTCATTTACTCATATCCACATTTAAACATGCTCCCATGTCAAAGAGTAAAACGTTTTAACTGGTGAAAAGGAAGTTAGTGTATGTGTGTGTTCAGATATGTATTGAGATATGTCAAATATGTATTCATATTGTGTTAATAAACTGTTTAATATGATAGAAAGAATGTGCATTATTGTCTTTTGTTTTTCTTTTTCCTCCCATTTTCATCAGTATCTTTTGCACAGGAATAAACCCATCCTTTTTTGAGTAATTTCTAGCACCAGCCAAATTTTTGAGGCTGCTGATAGCCTATTTTCTTCCCCAGCCTGGATTCTCATACACTTCCTTGTCACAGGCTGATCAGACTTGCCTCTCACACAAAGAAGGAATGAAATAGGTGGAGGAAGGGAGACGACAAAGCTGCAGCCACACCTCTACTGTACGAAACACGATTCCAGGCCCCTTACAAAATAACCACGGTGCTATTTGCACAAAGCACAAAGGAGTCATTTATCTCCGATCTGGAGCCACGTACGCTGATGAGAACAGAGAGCTCAGCCGATCTGTTTCACACTGAAGGTGCAACGCCTCAGGGGTTCCTTAGTACTGAAACTAGAGGTGTGGAGAAGATAATACCCGATACATTTGTGTGTGTGTGTGTGTGTTGGTTCACTTCACTCAACAGCATGATATGATCAAAATGTTGCACTATATTACATTTGCATGCCATCTATGAAATTCCTAGATTTGGCACATGCCAAAATGTTTACTGTGACTATACAAGTATGCACCTGTGCACAGCCACAACATTTACACACACACACACACACACACACACACACACACACTACTTATTTACCACTGAGACTTAATTAAACCGCACTGTCTGGATGGATAAATGTCTGCAATCAGAGGGGAAAACACTGAACTTTTGAATTTAATTTAGCTTTATGTTGTACAGTGTTATAAACAGTGGTCACAAAGTTTCATAGCTTTACAGAAATCTGGATGCAGATTTATATTTAGATGCCTAACCAGCAACACAAAAGTAAAGGTTAAAAGTCCCTTAGATGACATGAGGAAGAAACATTGAGAGGATCCGGTCTCAAAAGAGAACTGATCCTCATCTGGCTAATACCAGATAGTGAGGTTATAAATCAATACAGTATACAGGATTCAACCTATCAATATTGTATACAGGACAGAGAAGAGCAAAGAAGTGTGTTTAAAGGATGTTCAGTATGAGCAACAGGACATGATTGTAGTTCTTAGCACAAATATATACAGAAAACAGGTGAAATTATCCACACAAGAAAGTATGAGACTTGTGCGTGAACTCTTTTTGGGAAATGTTGGAACAACAGCAACAAAATGTCCATCACAAGTAGAGCACCAGGATAAATCAAGCAGATCCAAGTGTAGTAATGATGACTATTAATCCAAAAGCCAACAGTCCAAAGGAACAAACCAAAGAATGAACCAGTAAATAAATCAAGGGCAAAAAACATCAAGAGGCAAGGCAATATTTAACAAGGCTCAGAACTTTAAAAAATCAATTCTTTAATAAGACTTCACACTGAATACATACGGACAGAGGTCACACTAGCAGAGGTCACACTATAACTGTAGCTGCTGGCATTAATAGGAATTGTCCTGAGTTTGTAGCTCAGCTACTAGCTTTCCTAAAAACAATTTAGGCAATTCATTTTTTAGCCAGTGGTTGCTTGAATTGATTGGCTCAGAAGATTATTACCAGTGGAGATGCAGTTTAGAGGGAATCTGCAGCAGGATATTGGTGTACGGGGAGAAACTGATTAATGTGTCATACCTGACACCTATTAGCACTACTGTATTAATGGGCTGTCTGTCTCTGGCTCTCGTTCTCTTGCACTGTAAGCTGAGTGTGTATGTGGACATGAGCCCAAAAGAAGCCATGCGTGCTGAGTGTGCTGAAAATTTCTATTGTGGTTCAAACCATATTTTCCCCTTTCTCCTTTTTTTTTAATCACTGTGCCACAGTGGGCATGAGCTAGACACAAATGAAGGCTCACAAGCAAGTTGACTCATCTGGGTTTTGCAGGAGGGTAAAATGCTACCTGTATTTAATAATCTGTGTAGACATGTCCAGAAAAACTACTTAAGCACCTGCATAACCCGGATCTGAATATGAGGTACTTTCACCGTGTAAATATTGACTTATATTTTTCACTTAAGTCACGACTTCAAATACAGCTCATGACGTGCATTTGTTTGATCAGGAAAGGAAAAAATTAAATTCACACCATTTTTAGTCAATCCTTTAAGACTGCTTTTAGATTAATGTCTAAGCCGAAGCTAATACGGGAGATAGAAGTGCATTCACAGCTGTGCACACTGCAGGATAAAGTGTAGATCACATTTGATTGAAAAGGCTCACCTTGAAAGTCAGCAGCAAGTAGCGCCAGACAAAAGGTTTTTTGTTAATACATCCGCTCTGCACACAGATCTAAGCAGGCATTAGGGGTTAATAATGGACTTTGATGTTCATTAGACAAGACAAAAATCTCACTCACAGCTACAGCAGAAAATCAGGTGCTAAAAAGTGCATCGTTTAAGTGACCCCAAAGATGGCAATGTGATGCCAGCGCCATCAGTGTAGCCACCACAGGGGATCAACACAGTGGGACATCAAGGAGTTATAATGAATTCAGCCTTCTTTATAATCATGGCTACAGAAGAATGACACACAGTAGAGATGTAAAAGCGTACAAAAAAAAAAAAAAACATTTTAGGCTTCATTTCCCACGTTTACCTAAGGCACTTTATAATGCTGCATTATAATGAAAACAGTAGTAATTGTATCTGTAGTAATTGTATGCATCTAGATTTTTTGGAGTGCAATGTTTCAGATCACGAGCTACAAATTGCTTGTATCATTCAGCCCCACATTCTTATTTCTAATGACTGTCTGGTTTAAAAGAAGAAAAGAACAAATTTAAATATTGTAAAAAAAAAAAAAAAAGGAATTTAATAAGCATTATGCAGACATTTGCTTTGCTAGGTGTACAGGTCAGTGAATCTGCTGCACCACAAATGAATTGGCTTAGAAACAGTCTAGTTGTAAGCCGTTAGGCCTGTACCACCCATGGGAGCCTGAGTGTCTGTCTGTGTGTGTGTGTGTGTGTGTGTGTGCCCGGGAGCAGAATAAGCAGAGACAGCACAGATTCCAACAGCAACATCCACAAAATCACATTCATGGGACTAATGCAAGATCCCAATCCTGCACCTGGAGAATATTATGTACTCATAGACACGTACCACAGTAATAACAGATAAGCAGTAAAAACCAACAGTGCTGATCGATGTGTGGATTCCAAATGAAACATTTAAATGAAAAAAAGACAAGAAGCTGGAGGGAACTGAAGTAAGAACTGGAATGTGGAAGGTTAAAACTAGGAGGTTGTCTTTTTGAGGTTGTGGCTCTGACATATTTTAGAGATGACAGGAGAAAGAATAAATAGATTAAAAAATACCATGTTTTAGAGGAACAGGAATGTGCATGATGTACTTTTGTATATATTCACCCACTGAGCACATTACTAGGAACATTATTAAAAATCCTGTGTAGGCCTCTCTTTGCTCTCAAAACAGCTTCAGTTCTTTGTGTCCAAGATTTTGTTAACATTCCTCTGAGATTCTGGTCCATGTTGACATGATTACAGCACACAATTCTTACAGATTTTTTAAGTGCACTTACATGCTCTGAATGTCCTGCTCTACCACATCCCAGTGATGCTTTATTGGATTCAGATTTGGTGACTGTGAAGACCTCTGAACTCATTGTCATGAAACCAGTTTAAGACGACTTTTGATTTGTGACTTGGTGCATTATAATGCTGGAAGTAGCCGTTAGGAGTAAATTCAGGCCATGAAGGAAAGCACATGATCAGCAACAATACTTAAATAGTTTGTGGCATTCAAGTAATGATGGTTGTGTATTAATGAGTCCAAAACTTGCCAAGAAAACCTTCTCCACACTATTACACCATCTCCACCAGCATGGATTCTTGTCACAAGGCAGGTTGGATATATGGATTCATGATCTTGGTGCCAATTTCTGACCCTACCATCTGTGAGCCTCAGCAGAAATTAAGATTCATCAGACCAGGCTATGTCTTTCCAGTCTTTGACTGTCTATGTTTTCAATGCGTCTGTTTCCACTGTAGCTTCAGCTTTCAATTCTTAGCTGACAAAAGAGGAATCAGTCATGGTCTTCTGCTGTTAAAGTCCATCTACCTCAAGTGTCATCATGTTGTGCATTCTGAGATGCTTTTCAGCTCACCACAATTGTACAGAGTGGATATCTGAGGCAGTGTGGTCTTTGTGTCAGCTTGAACCACTCGGGCCTTTCTCTGTTATCTTTGCTAATTAACATGGTGTTTCTGTCTGTAGAACTCCAGCTCATTGTATGGTTTTTCTTTATTGCACCATTCTGCGTAAAAAGTACTCCCAGAATAAGCAGCTATTCCGCAACCCTGACCAGGGTAATGCAGGGTGTTTTTAATTATTATTTCGCTTTACAAAAATGTCCTGGACATGTTCTGTTTTTCCAGATCAAACACACCTCAACACACATTACATACAGCTTCATTATGATGTAATATGTAAACATCTGTGTGTTAGAACAGGTAAAAAAAAACATACAGGGGAGTAAAACAACATAATTAGGAAACAAAGAGCTCACATATAAAACGGTTTTAGTTTGAAAAGGCGGCACAGAGAGAAGCAGGTGAGTTCTGATGCTGTATGTTTGGCACAGTCACTGGAAATGAGGTCACTGTAATCACACTTTACCAGGCTGCTGAAGCATGCCTGCTCATGTATTTGATGCTGAGAAAGTAATCTGGTAATTACCAAGGCAGACACACAGGAATGCCAAGTCAATATGAGAGCAGTCAGTCAATGATACATGCCTGGCAAACAGTGCCAAACGCTTTCGTTCTTTTATAATGCAGCCTTTTTCCAAGTGATTTGATATATGCTAGTTGGAGACAATGGAGCATTGTCTGACCTAAGGTAATACATTTTTAGATTTCCACCTCTCTCTCCCTCTCTCTCTCTCTCTCTCTCTCTCTCTCTCTCTCCCACACACACACACACACACACACACACACACAGTCTTATTGTTTGACCTTCACTTGAGGCTTGAGGTAGGCAATATAAAGCTATCTGTCTCAGTGCAATCCTAGTTGAATTGGTAATGAGTTCTTCATTATCCAGAGCACAATTCCCCAGAAAGCAAAAGGAGAAGCACACACACACGCATGCACACGCACGCACACACACACAAAGACACACACATACACACACACACACCTCCTTATCCCATACATACTGAGACACACCAGCAAATTCCTATACCTTACAATCAACAACAAATGCCAAAGCCAGTATACACAAACACACAAACTTCTGTAGAAAACAAAATATAATGTTCATGTTTTTAAGTCTGTAATTTCCCTATGAGGCTAGAGGGGTTTCTGTAGATGGCAGTTTGAACGATGGCCTCTCACCCTTAGACCCTGAGCCAGCCGAGGTGTTCCAATTAATCACAGAAGCACTACACACATGCTAAGTCCCCCTAGGAAAAGGTAGGAAAGTCAAACAGTAACACACAATGCATTTGAAACAATTTGAGATTTCAACACAGGAAGGTGAACACACAATAAGCCTATAACACACCCACTGTTGCTAGGCAACAAGGAAATTTAGACACTAATAACTGGGTTAATGATTTGCCATGTAGCATATAGCATCGTACAGTATCTAAGCTTGCCAGATACCTAAAAGGGATAACACTAGCCTTCTATATGCTTAGCTCATATAACATGAATATTACTAGAATAGCTACACTGCTGTAGCAATGACATGAAAATCCTGTAGCTGTAGCTACCCTGAAACAAAATTCTGTCACATTTTCAAAAATAAGCTGTATGTTGCATTTGCTTTTCATATGAAAATATAAATATCTTGCGTGGAAAGGCTGAAGTGAGTCCGAACACCTGAGCTAGGACTGCAACTAATGTTTAATTGTTTATAATTGGATTTGGATTATAATTTGCATTAGGATTACATTGGGGATACTTGTCATAAGTTATCTACAAACTGTCTTTTATTTCGGTGTTAGTTCTGCTGATGTTATTTTAAAAATACCTAGGCCTCCAAGCTGGCTAAGTCAAAATTATATCATAAAAACCAGTCAAACCAGTTGTCAGGTTTGCTAGCAATATAACTAATCTCTTACTGTGTTGTTGTCACAAATACCTAAGATTGCTGCCCAGTCTGATACCAAGCTGAACAAAAGATGGACTAAATATTTTGTTGTTATTAGTTCTAGCCTGATTTGGTTAAATGACATCAGTAGCAATGTTAATTATAAAGCTAGCAAACATTAGGTGAGATATTTTATCGTGTAATTAAGCAAACTAATTAGAAGCATGCTAAACTAAACAGCTAAACACTCTGTTAATCTGAAGAAGTGAACAGAAAATAAACTGGCTCATAAAAATTAACATCCGATTCCTTGTTGTCCCTGGGGCATCTGTCATTCAGCAAATCATGATGTACACGCACGCACACACACACACACACACACACATTATAAATATATAGACACACTCTCCTGTTTGGAGATTTTATTACACCAGGTTCCAGATTCCAGTCTCAGCAACTACTTATCAGACTCAACTTCTATAAACTGAATGTATAAAGTTACAGGCTAAATACCACATCCGCCCTGGGCACTGCAGAATCAGGGGTCTGTGGGAGCAAAAGAGGACAAGTAAGGAGACAAAGACAGGAATAAAACACACAGGAAGCTTATGAGTAGGTCACACCTCTCACCCCCACCGACTGTAAGGTCAAACAGATCTAAAGCCCAGTGAAAGGTTCTGGCAAAATGAATGTGAAAAAAGCTTTGGGAGCTTGTGCGATTTCTTGCATTTAAGCGTATTTGCATTATTGACACTGAGAGCAGACTGAAACAATCAATGTGTAATCCCAGGTCACATCTCAAAACACAAGCATATGGAATCTACAACCAGAGGATTGAATACATTGGAAAAATGTACACTGACAAAGTCTTTCTTCAGATTTTTTTTTTGTTGTTGCAGTGGTTGTTTAATTTAGTTTTTCTGTCACTTATTTCTTCCTGCACTGGGGTGATAATCAAAATCAGACCCAAACTAAACAATGTGTGCAAATGGTACATTGTTTTCTGTAAGTCACTATCAGATCAGGGCAAACAGACCATGCAGTGAAGGATGATCTGAACATGCTTTGGATCAGATCCAATAAATGAATAAAATAACAGATTGTGTCAAAAGCTTTGTGGTTTCTGCTGGTAACTGATCCTACCAGATACTCAGGCTCCCATAAATTTAAATCAACACCCTTTAGTCAACCTACTTAAAACCGTTTTTTCACATTTTCCTGATTAAGCCATGACTTGTTTTTACACAACCTCTTTTTATCCCTTGGAATTAAGAAGACTACTGTGTCTTTAAATCCTCTTTCCTTCAGTTTTGCTGAAAATTGCAGAAACACTTTAGAATTTCTCTGGGTTGTTGACAGTTCTTTTTTTTTTTTTTAAATATAGTCCTCCTTCCAAATTTGTAGAAGTCCAGTCATTTCCTTATCTGTCCATAAAATACCTGTTAAAAAATCAGCAGCAATTTTTTCATTGAAGCTTGTCATGATCAAACTAAAGAAAATTCATGAATGAAAAAAAACAACAAGTGAATCTGTAGCGATTTTGTTCACAATATCTGAAAGCGAAATGTAGTCAGAAAACCTCCAGAGATGGTCTAGGCTTGATTTAGATTTAAAAGGGTCTGAGATCATTTGGAGTGTTCACATATGAGCCCAAAATCCAGTGAACACTGCTCAGACCCTTTAAAAGGGCCAAGTGTGAATCACTCTAAGTGAAATCATCTATCACCTATCTATCATCTATCTATCACTCGGTGAAATGTTAATGTCCTCTGTTCTTATTGGATTTTCATCTCACAAGCGAAATGAGACATCAATCTCCTGACTGACATGTGCCAAATATATTGTACATTTGCATTGAAATGCTAATGGATGTCTGAACAAATAATAACTGGCCACTCATTTTATCATTGGGCCATTTAGAGGCTTATGCAGAGACATGTTTTGTTCTTGGTGAACAAAAACAACATGGCATTTAAGTTAATTCAGCCAACCTGTTAAGCAAATGAGCCTGACTAACCTGCTTATACTCAACCTTTTGCATTCAGAGGGCTGAATGAAATCAGGTACTTCTGTTCCATCAAACAGTTGTCTTATTTCAAACTCTTTCACAACTTCTTCCCTGGAAAGGTGTCTGATCTTGGCTGGCAGAACTGGTTCAGCTACTCAAGCACCAAAATAATAGGTAACTGAATCCAGGACTTTGGTCAGTGGCTTCCTGGCCTTAAGCAATTTTGTTTTTTGGAATGACCACCATTAAAATTAGATGTGAACGATGCATCCACAAAAGATTTTTAATTATTGAAAATATAGCAATGAATCAATGGTTTAAGATGTAAAAGAAAACATTTCACTGACAACTGGAACAAACTTGGGTTCTAACACTGACAAATAAATACTCCTAAGGTTTCTGGGTGGAAAAAATAGAAATTGTACTTTTTTATCTTTTATAGGTTTTTTTGTTTTTTTTGTTTGTTTGTTAAAGTTCCCAAAATCAACCAGGAATTAAAGAAGCAATATTGACAGAAAATAAGTTCTGAAGAATCAAAAAGCATAAACAGAAGTCAAAAATGTGTAATTGCTACAAATACACTGTATATTCTCAAATCCTGGAGCTGGAACTACACCACTATTATTATTTTTGCAACCATTAGTAAACTCTCACATCCAATTATGTGATGTTTCTGGTCTATGAATCTGGTTCTAAAAAAAATCACAGATTCCCCCAACTAGAGCAGGCTCTGTGTTGAGCTAGTATATGCTTTTAACAGTGGTTCCTGGCTTCACTGCTTGCTGATCATGTTTTTCCAGGACTTCAAGTTGGCCACAAATGACACTTATTTCCACGCCTATACAACTTGGTACAAATGAAGAAAACACACACACGTATATATAAAAATACAGTTTGCCAGGTGCGGCCTCATGGCTTTGCTATTGTTCAATCACATTTGTTGATGTGGTATAAAATGTGCTGTCAGTCTCAGTGATTAGTGATCGCTTCTGCAATTGGAGAGTGAAGCACGATGAGCCAGCTGGCTCTTATATTGAACTGTCTCCATCCACATCCCCTTTTGGCCTCATTCCGTGCTAGTTTGAGAGCTGGAAGAGGAAATAATCTTTTGTATGTTCAGACAGAGTGCATTGGCTTGACAGTGGAAACTTAACATCGTTCAGATTTAGTTCTAAGGAAGCATGTACAGCTCCACAGAAATGTGTTTTATTGTCTCAAATGGTAATTGCGTTCATTGTTACAGTCTTGTGAAGTCTCAATAATATAATGATACATCTGAGGATCTTAGCTTTTCTTAAACGGCCAGTGCACATTTTAAATGTAATTCTATTTGAAGTAGCCTGCTGCATTAAATCCTGCTTCTGCCAGCATTTTTTTGGTCTCAATGGGGCATCCAAAGTTACCAATTTCCAGAGAAAATAAGCACTTTTTTTTAACCTTCTGACCAATCAGGATGCAAATTTTGAGTCAAGAGAGAATATGGATTAGTCTGGTTAGTGAGGGAATGCTGAATGTTGAATAGAATACATTACATTAGAGGCATTTCACCTCAGTGTAACTAATAATAACAACATGAGACTTGAGTTTCTTTAAACTATAGAGCAAGCTAGGCTAGTTAGTTCCTAGCTAGGTTATGGTTATGGCTATAGTTTTCATATTAACATTTATTCAATTCATCTAGTGTTTTTTTTGTTTGGTTTTTCTGCACCCGTGTGATGGTTTCACATGATATCCTTAACAATGACATACATGCTCTCTCCCTGGATTTAATAGCACCATTAATGTTTTCTATTTATATAGCCTCTTTCAGACAATATCTAATAATATTTTCCTAGAATTTCTATTATAAAACCAAGCATAATATAACCAACTGGTAGTGGAGTAAGCAAGTGTCTTTGCCCTAATCTTTGGAAAACTTTGCTCTGAGGGAAAAAATAACCACTGAAATCAGTAACAAGACTTGGGTATCAGAATGATTTCTAAAGCACCTACAAGTTAAAAATGCATTGTCAAAGCACATTTATGTGCAGTATTTACCTCATGAAATAATATTTTGTATTAACATTAAAGGCAGCTCTGAAGCAGCTCCAAGCTTTTGGAGTGTGGTTGATTATTTATGTGTTGTATTGTTAAGGTTAGGGGTTAAACCTGTGAAGGTCAAGCAAATAGACAGGATCAGTAGCCTAGCCTGACCTTTAGAAGATCAATATCAACTATGTTGTTTTTTTTTTAATAAGTCATTGATTGTCTATTGACAGTAGTGTACTACATATTTCCACATGACTAAACATAACTCCATCGTCATTTAAGCACTTTCATTATCTGTTATGCATCTTTACACACACATCCTTTCAGTCTATAAATGTAAATTTTGTTTTGTTTTTTCATTATCTGTTATGCATCTTTACACACACATCCTTTCAGTCTATAAATGTAAATTTTGTTTTGTTTTTTCATTATCTGTTATGCATCTTTACACACACATCCTTTCAGTCTATAAATGTAAATTTTGTTTTGTTTTTTTCTGATGAAAAGTCTGTATAATTTCCTATGAACTGGGGCCATTTGGTTGTAAGAAAACCTATGAATGCTAAACCTGCCCCAAATTCTAACCTTAACCTTTATCATTTTTGTGAGTTGACTTGAGATTTAACTTGTGACAAATAATATATATATATATATATATATATATATATATTATTTCCAAAATAAAATATTTTCATAACTATAGATGAAATTGAAATGCACCTGTTTCCTCTTCATGCTCTCCTGAACCTTCACATCCATCTTCGTCATCACATTCACCGCTGGTTTCAGTTCCACTGCCGCTGTCTACATGCAAGGGCTCATGCCATTCATCATCCAGTCCCGTTTCAGCCCACATATCCTGTAACACATCACAATCATCACAGTCTACAACTGCAAGTCTATAGAGATGCCCCATGTGCTGTGTATGTGTAGGATATATTCAAGTGACTTGTCTTCAATCACTGGTTTTTATACACTGTACTTGTAGTTGACTTCACCTCACCATTTCCCTTGGTTGATTTTTTTGCCATCAGAAGATGTTCCAAAATGTTGTTTTATATTCACTATAATTACTGTAACCTATAAACTACAAACTGTTGCATTTTTAAAAACTATAAACTATAAAAGTATACAGCTGATGCTTTTGTTTAATGTTAAAAAAAGTAATTAATGAATTAATTAACAATCGAAATCAGAACCGGAATTCTGAGTTAAAACTACAACTTTACAGATTCAAATCTTCAATTATCGAATTTTAAAACAGTAAACAATGTTAACGAAGAACTAGCTGCTAAAAATGGTTATATAATATACTGAGAAACCTGTGATGTCATAAAAGTGTATGTAGGTATAATATATCATCATATCAATATTATATAATTATAATGCTTAGTCATTACTATAATATAAAAGTTATGTGGCTTGGTCCAGAGTGTCTATCCTTTCATTTGTTTGTCTGTGTTCGTCATGCAGTGATTCTCATTTATCAAGCTGAATACAAATGAGTTTATAAGTAAATCTTTCACCAAAGCATTAACAAAAAAATATATAGTTCAGAGAAATGTTTGTATGCAAATTGTATGATTGGCAAAAAGTTACTGCAATTTTTGTGTGTGGATATTTCCCCATTCGCTTTCCAATGTAACTAAATCCCATATGATAGACAGAGACCTGTCTGGGAAGATGTCTTGCTCTAAGATACATGAACCAAGTGCATAGAGTATATTCGAACTGCTGCTCCCTTGTATTCCAAGGCAGAGTAACACAAGTACACTATTCCTGTTCAGAGAGCATTTAAGAGGCACATTTTGCTGTTCTGAACTTTCAGTGAGCTTTGCCTTATATGCAGTTTTGTAGGTATCACTAAGTGTACAAAGAAATGTTTGCAAATCTGGCCTGATTTTTTAGTTCGGTTTGGCCTATGAAATCATTTACATACAAATTTGCTAAAGGGTTGATAAATGAGACTCTTGTCTGTGAATTTGCATATTTATATAATTAAGAGTCTCTGCGGCTTTGTGTTATCTGAAATGTCTGTCATCCACTATTGGCACCGTCACATTTGAAAGACAGGGCGTATGTTCTCAAAACAAAAAGCTACATTACAAGGTTATGAAAGAATCTGTGGGACATTTGCCAAGCACCAAGGAAATGAATATTGTCAACATGCAAACTCGGATGAGCTGATGACGCATTTGGGTTTTTTCTCTTCCACTTATAGACAATAAAAATTATTTGGCAGGAATAAAACTATATATGGAATAGATTTTACAAGGCATTTTTGACATTTTCAGGTTGATTTAATCCTAACAGAAAAAACAATCACTCCCTTCTCCGAAGAGTATTTAAAAAAATTCCCTTCTCTGTCTTTAGTTTGTTCAAAAAACAGTCTTGATGGTCTTCGAATTCTTTGGCTGGAGTTAATGGGGTAGAATTTCTGTACCATCACAATGAATGTCTCCACAGATAAGATATTACACTTTATTTAGTCCATAGTGAATGGCAACGGATACTGTATGTTTTTGGATTTTGAAAAGCTAATGAATGAGAAGCCTTTAACACCCACTACCTCAAGCTCAGCAAATTGATTTTTTCTTGGCTTGTGCCCAACTGTCTACAGCAAATTAATCTTTTGTGTTAAAAAAAAATCAGTATTCCAATACAAACCTGTACAATCCAGTTCTTTTCTAACAATAACTGCCCTTCATTTCTCAGCCACCTGACAGAAACTGCACTAAAGGAAAATTTCAGCCAAGTGAATCTCTTTGAAGCAGGTAAGTAAACCACCCACACAGTCCAAATAACTGCTCCGACAAAGGCTTCCAGGGCAGGAGTCACAGCTCATAGCTTATAATACCAGCCAAGACAACAACAAAAGGTGTATGGCACACAGAATAGCACATGGACTTGCTCAAGCGTAAATCCTAAAAAAATTTAATAGCAGGAAAATTCTCAGCATATGCAGCAGTGGCAGGATGATGAATACTGCATAAACACAGGGCACGGGTATGAGAAATAGAAAAATATATTGTCTAAAAATGAATCCTTCTTCTCTTCCTGTTGTATGGTGTAATTGAAGTAAGAATCTATGCATTTATTCAGAGTAGGTGACTTAAGTCCAAAAGTTACATCAATATTTATGCAGGGAAAGTTCCTCATATTCAGAGTAGGATTAAACAGATGCATAAGTAGATTTTCTGTGCTGCCCATTCAGACTACTAAAATTACCAGCATTTAGTTAACATCTCTGAAGCTGCCAAATTCTTCTATAGTAGAAATGTCCAAGATGATTTTTTTTTTCAATAGCATTTAGACCACTGCCATTAAATACAAGCACTTGCCTTTAGACTTGAAAAAAATTAGGGAAGGATAATATTGGCAGAAGATGGAAATACAGTAATTTTTTACATTCTTGTCAAATGTAACAGAAAACAGTCAAAAAAGCAACAACAAAAAAAGTGGAAGCATGGAAATAAAAACATCTGAGTCTATTATATTACCAGTATAATGGTGCATGAATGGTGCAATAATGATCACATTAATTACTGGAAATTTGGTTTAATATAACAATGTGAAAAGTGCAGGATGAAAGCCCAGGGCAATAGACAGACTACTCTGAGTTTTGTTTACTACCTGTATTTCACCACAGATGTTTACATTCAAGGTTTCTTCCCAGAATGCCTTCTAAAGGATCTTAATTTAGCACCACGCCACCGTCTTCCCCAGGGGTTTTGTTAATTAACTGGCATGTAATGACAATTACTGGCCATGACAGCCTGTTGTGTCAGTACAGCACCTCACCTGTTTCTCTGAAATACTATGGATATTCTGCTTTGTACTTTGTACTGTCTCATTTATCATTTAATTACTTGGCCTCACCAGCTCTCTAAAGTATATATATATATATGATTTGGGCATAATGTGTTAATGCTCATACAGTGCAGCATTGCTGCACAATGGATACCTATGTTCTGAGTGTACAAAAGTTTTAACATAGTTTTAACCCTTATATAAAATTCTTGAAGCTAGAACCTTTAATGATTCTTTGTTCTGTCCTTTTGGCAGACCCCCTAAGTTTCATGATGTGGTTAGATTTTGCCTGAATTTGAAAGATCGAAGAAAATAGGAAATACTAGTCCTGCACCAATACTAATTTTAAGCCATTATGTTTTCATACAAACTCACAAATGTCAAACTATGTAGAAAAGTTCCATATTGAACAGATGATGTTATAAGTAATGAATCAAACATAATGGCATGTTTGAGTTAAAAAACAAATCCTAAATAAACGTCTCCTTAAATAAATGACAAAGTATTATAACAAGCAATTGTTATTTTAAAAAACAGACCAATCAGAATTGGGAATAACGCGGTAGTATAGAGCATTACCCTATTTATTTGGTATGGTAATGTAGTAATCATATACCACATTTTAAAATGTAACAATACTTTAATCAATTTATTAATTTTTTTGAAGATCAAAAAACTGGTATTACTTATGTGAAAAATAATTGTCCTCTTAAATGTTTTAAATGTAAACAAATGTACCCATTTTTAAATATTTGTCCCATTCTTGATCATAGTAACTGCAGCCAGCTTCCTATATTAGTAAAATCAATATTTGCTGCTTTAATTCAGACATGTTGGTAGGTTGTGTTGTGTGGAATGAACTGCTCATTTCAGGTCCCTGCTGGGATAATATCACGACTCTGGATGAAGACAATCAGACTCTTTTGTGTCCTGGATCATTTATGCTTACTTCTGGTAGAGAAAATCTGTAGTTCCTTCAGTAATAGCAATTATCCAGGTCCTAAAGTAGCAAAATATCTCCACATTGTTACTATGCCACCAGCATGATATGATTTCCTTATTGTGAAATGATAAAAATGCCTGGGGATCACCGGGTGCTTTTTTTCCCCAAATGTGACACAAACATTGAAGTTTCTCTTGGGTAAATCATTAGTGTCTGCATTGCAATACTCCCATGAATGCCATTTTTGGCCAGAATGTGAAGTCTCTTAGTTAGTGACCCTAGCTGAGGCTACAGAGTCATGCAGTTCTTTGGACAATCATTTGGGATCTTTTATGACCTCCTACATGAGTTGTCACTTTGCCCTTGGAGAAATGTTGGCAGGCTGGTGACTTCTGGGAAGATTCATCCCTGCACACAGTGTTCTTGTTTGGACCTAATGGCTGTCACTGTAGTTTACAGGATTCCATGAGCCATAGTAGTCTCTCTAATACTTTCCATACTGATGTATTTTATATCTTTTTGCATGATGTTTTCTAAAGCTCTAAATAACTTAAAGAAAGCAATTTGTTGTCTATTAAAGACATATAAGCATTATTTGTGAAAAATTTGCAAAGTAAATCAGTGACCTGACAGTTTATGTCACTAGATACAAAACATATGTAAAAAAGTTTGTACTATTAACTCCCCAATCTTGATAGTTTTACTTTGACAGCACAATCTGATGTTTATTCCTCTTATACTACAGCAGTTTGCCAAGAATTATGATTTACTTATATTTATAAAAGAATAACATTCTATTAGTCAGCTATAGTTACATTTAATATTATGGAAAGTCTGTGAAACCAGTTAGTTCCTGCTATCATATATATTTATAACAGCCATTACTTCACCAGCCTCTTTTAGTGCTGATACTGGAAATCCCATATTCCATTCCAATTTCATAAATGTTAAATAAATATCTTCTTACAGAAAACCGTATCAGTAATTATACAAATTCTTTGTAAAATAACAGCACTTGTGAGCATCTATGCGAGCATCTGACATACAAGTTCTGTGCATTAGCTGTTAATATGGAAACTATAACATATTCAAACTGAATTATAGCTGACACCATTGTCAGAGCTGCTGATTTGAATCAATCAACACCTCCTGACAAATCAGATGAGAGAATTCAGAAGTGCTGTGGTAAACGTTTTCACAGTGACTGTAAATTATCATGACATATTTGCCAACAACAAATGCAAATGTGTCAAATTTCACTCTGCCTCCAAAGGATTCATCAGACTTCTCCACATATCAGTCAATGTGAGGAATGTGGTGCTTTTTTATCTGCCCATCCTTTACATTCATATTTCAGTCTGTCTAAGAGCCAGACTTGTGCATTGTTTGTGCTGAAGGAACCAAGGGGAAATGTGTATGTGTGGGAGCCCCTGACTTTTTGGACACCTTTCTCACACTCACAGATCGATATGACAGCATGCTGGACGTGAAAGGTTTTTGTTGCAGAACCCCGTCTCCTTGACAACGGGCCCATTTGGAAAGCCTAACCTCATCAATTGGGTTTTGCTACAACTCCGGCGGTCTGAGGAGATCAGCGTGGAGGCTCATTTAGAGAAGGCCAAACAGCAGGATAGACATATTGCTCACTGTGTCTGAACATGCAGGCCTTACACATAAACCTCCAATAATACCAAACCACTGCTGTGTGTACTTCATCTTGACAAAGCTTATTCAACTCAAAGGAGGAAAGTAATACTGTTCTTAGCTTTAATGTATATATGCGTCTGAAAGAGAAGGAAATGGAGAGATAAAACTACCTACAGGAATGAAAGCATTCATTATTACATGTTATGCAAATTACATGCTTATTTTATAATGCTTATTTTATATATATATATAATGCTCCACTGGAGACTCCTTCCATAAATGTTAAATGATCTTCTCCTAACAGAAAACAATAGCATATCAATAATTATACATCACGTTATACATTTTTAAAAAATAACAGCACTATTTAAACAAATTTTTTATTACATTTAGCTTAAGTGAGTGTCTTCCTTACAAGTTCTCGTGCATTAACTATTCCTATAAAAACTTTAGAAAGCTTCAGAAATTTTGCCATGACATGTTTTCTAATACATTTATTATTAGTTTTAGTTTATGGGAAATGTCTGAAAACTGTGTATGTTCCAGTTCTACCTAGTTGTTACTATAACAGTAACAGTAACTGTAACAGTAACATATTAGAGTGAACACATTAAAATAAACATGACCTCTGACTTCTGGCCAATCAGAATAAAAAATCAGCTATAAATGTAATAAAGGAAAATATGAACAAGGCAATACATGATTAAACAGATAGTGAGACATTTGAAACAGCAATAAATACTATATATGCTTTATATATATAAAACTTGTGTATTCATAGAGAAAAGTAAGTGTCTCAGTGTTGAGACACTAAATGATGAAATGTGTGGGAGATTTGTGCGGAATGGCCTTGGGAATGACTGTCAGATTATTCTGCATTCTTCCCACAGCCACTGATGGCCAGCATACATTCACATGCAGTACACAGCAATGGCTGTGCAAAAGATCACCAGTTACAAATCATCATCAGGAGAGAATGTGTGAACCAACAACTCCAGTTGAGATCAACAGGACACAGTGTGAATAAATCATAAGAATAAATAATCTCCCCTATCAAAATCTTTTGAAAAATCTATAAAAGAGGAGCCATAGGTCTGTTAATTTGCCTTTTCCGTTGGAGGCCTCATAAATAATGTGACTCTGTGCACAAATTGCAGTTACATCATATTCTCCATTCATTGCAGAGAGAAAATAATGGCCTTTTGGTGTAGGCCCATCCTTGCAGGGCATAAATTTCCTGTGCAGTCAGAAAAGGATTCACCCTTGGGAGCGAGCAGTAAAATGCTTGTTTCTCAACAGCCGTTAGCACATATTGGTGCAATGTGTGAATCGCCCCTTTGCGTAATTCACATCCAAAATACCTGCTACATTTTTGGAGTCTGGATATTTGGAGGTTTGAGCAGTTCTTCAGACACATGAGGAACGTGATTCAGGAGGAGAGTTCATGGATGTGTGCTTCATGTGACCAGACTACTGAGTGTACAACAAGACACTCGGCACAAAACTGTTCCATAGACTAAAAAGTCAAAAAACTTCAAAGCTCAACAAAGATTAAAGGCCCAACAAAACCACAGAAGATAAAACATGGTTTGTTCATCACAAAGCCATAATTACATAACTAATGAAGTCCTATTTAATGATTCAGTATAATTCCTAAAAAAAGGGAATGTTATAAAACGTGTGTATCTTGTTCGTGTTCAAACATTTACTAAAGCCAAAACTTTCAGGTTCCCTTAAAAGGATCACGCAGAGATTCTCAGCTTTGTAATTCTGAAGCCCTCACTTTCTTGAAATAAGTCCCCAGTATCAATGCTTTTATCAGTCAGATGTAAAGCTGTAACCTTTTTCTGATATAATAGGACATTGTGCTTTGTGGTTTTCTCTCTGAGAGACAAAAAGAGAGAGGATGCTGAGGGATGACTGTTTATATGGGAATAACTATTGTATAAGAGAAATAAAACCTATTCCAGTCATCAGATGCCCAGTCAGGACAATCAGATGATCATTAGATGGAAACAACCAATGTCGAGTCCTGAAAACCCATCAAAATACTTTATCCAAAATCCAGCATCCACAAACTGGACACTAGAAAGAAATTGGAAAATCTGGTACCCTGGACAATACATCCAAGTAATGTCTCTGGAGGATAAGCTGCTAAAAGAACATCTCAGCTAGATAGATGGATAACATGATAGCAGAGGACTATCTTGTGAGACCTTTTGGTCTAAATCGATAAATCAGTAATAATAGATAGGAAGCAGAGGTGGTGATAAAGTGGGGATTCCAAATGGCCGCAAAATATAAGGCAGGGAATACAACTGGCTGAAGAAATATTACGGACTGAAAGAGGAATTAGTAGGTAAAGATTGTCCCACTGGTTTTAGGAGCACTTGATGCAATGACCCTGGGAAAGCTTGAAAAAATCAAGCTGGAAAAGTGGCAATAACAGAAGTACACAGTCATACAAGTTGCAAACCTACTGTACAAGAGAAGAGAAGAGAAGAGAAGAGAAGAGAAGAGAAGAGAAGAGAAGAGAAGAGAAGAGATAGTGAGAATGGGAAGGGAGAAAAAACAAATAAATATAAATATGAGACTAATATTGTTTCAATAAGTATGCATATTGAAAATAAACAGCCTGTTTGTACATACAAGATGAATACAAAATATAGTAAAAAAAATTCTTTCAGACTAGGCCTTCCCAGTATTTTGTGAATATACATACAGTCTATGTACTATAATGTACATGTACGTACAACATGACCCCTCACCCAAATCCTCTGGACTTCCCCGGCCTCTTTACCCATTGGTGATGCAAATCCTTCAGACACACACTGGACCACTTGACCAGGGAGGGGCAATGCTGGGTCGTAATGCACAACCAGAGCGTCTGGTTTTAATGGAGCAATGGAAGACATTACTAAAAAGGGCCTCAGAGAGCCAAGTGGAACAGCCCGGGTCACCTCCCAAACACAGCTGCGGGAGCCAGAGACTCGCTATCGACTTGCCAAGCTCTCTTTAGAGCAATCCAGTGGGACACACAGGGAGACCGATCAGAGCGCAAAGTCTGGGTCAGTGAGGGAGGGGTGTACAGTGGGTTTACAGCATAATCCAGTGGGATAGTTTTGTTAAAACAGAGGCTGTGCTGGTTTTAGTGAATAATAAGGAAACAATTACAGGTTATCCCAGAAATGTCCATGTGGACACAGTGTTTCACATCAAGATTTTAGAGGTTTTATGTGAAAAAATGTAATAAAATCTTTATAAATCATTGAGGAGCTTTTAGCTTGTTTTCTGAAGAAGCAGAAATTATGCTGTCCTCAAATATAAAGTGTCCTGTGCCTGGATTGTATCCTGATCAGCTTCTAACCACATGCATTTCCAACAAACAAATGTGTCTCTGGTTAATCAAATTGCTGTATCACACCTTATAGAATTCATCTCGTCACATTTAAGCACCAATTCCTTGTTTAACCTCCAGAGCACATTTCACATTTAATCCCACGGGAATAGTAACCCATTTTAAAATTGCTGCCAGTAGCATTTTTTTTGGTTACAACAGAGCTTCTAAAGTTGAAAAAAAAAAAGTTTTCAACAAGTGATGTCCAGTACTTTAGCATCCTGACCAATCAGGTTGCAAGTTGGGAGACAAGCATGAAAAAACAAACACCTAGAGCAAATTATCGTTTCTATCGTTATTTTTATATATTTTTATGTTTTTTATATTTCCCCAATAAGTAGGATCATCACTGATTATCTGTGATCATCAATGCACCTGATGCACCTTATTTTTTTACATCTTCTACTGTGCAATAAATTCCTATATACATAAATTTTGAAATACATACTAAAAGAAACCTGTATATTTATTTATTATGCCTATTTATTGTATTTTCGAATTGCACACTTATTTCAAATTTCTCATTTCATGTCAATATTCCAACACTGCAATGTAACTAAAAATAACTTGTCATCGGTATGCGATGTGGCATTTCATTTCAACTCTGTCTGTATATAAACAAGTTCTACAAGCAGTTCAATTTCTTGTGATCTTCTGCCTCCAAAGCTACAGCTAAGGCAAACAAACTGCTCATTACCAAAGATAAATCAATCTTTACTGATATTAATACATCTAACCTAGAGAGGAAGCTATGCTAGGTAGTTAACTGATACTAGCAAGACTGGTAACAGCATTGTTATGCCTAGAGTTGCTATTGTTTTTCTAATCAGCACAAAATCATGTGTCTATTTTCTTTGTTTGTATAATGTATTGGGAGGATTTGAATGTCAAATGTGATATAAAGAGACAAAAGTGACAGTATTTTCCTCCTATAACATCTGGCAAAAATGCATCTCAGTTTTCCTGAAGTAATAAACAATCAGATTTGCATATTTAGTGCTTGGCATAAAGTCTTGTTTTCTTCTGTCATGAGTCTAATAAACATGTGGCTTTGTTTTAGTCCATGGTGGTGATATGAGCTGTGGAATGTTTTTAACCGCCATCTGACAAACAAATATGAGTGTACAAAATGAGTTTTCACCTGATTAAATCTCTCCAGTCTCTCTTTGGCCTCGACTAACACCGGGTCCACACCTCTGACCTTAATCTCAGGGTTTTGTCTTTGGGCCTGGAGGCCATTCCCAACTACAGAACCTGTGTAACTAAAGAAGAGAAAGAATGAAGAAAGAGTGATTATGGGAAACTTTTCACTAATATCACATTACAATATTATATAACACAACCTTACAAACACACAAATTAACATGATGTATGTAATTCACACCTGTTGAAGAAATTAAATGACTTCTATTTACCAGACCGGATATAAAAACGAAAAGCCGATTCAAACCATGCTGTTACCACCACAGAGATATTTTTGTTGTATAGCAGCATGTCTTGAAGTATTTTTTCTTCTTCTATCACAAAAGCTTATCAACAATTACAATTTATCTTGATTAAAGAAGGACACACCATACTTTTTTTAACCACTTATAGTATATAGTATATGTAATGTATATGTAATGCAGTGAAACAAGTTAGTTCCTGTTAGCACTTATATTATGAGTTATATTATGAAAAAAATTAAATTTCATAAGACAAAAAAGCAAAAATGCCAAAAAAAGTTGAAAAAAATGTTACAGAGAAACCACAAAGCATAAAATCCTCTGTCCTGAAAAGGCTTAACGTTGCAGCTGTAGCATTAGGTTTACTGTACCAGAGCCTTTCAAAATTTCTAAATATACATCTTACAAAAAGTTTCACCATATCAATGGTTACATGTTTATTTAAACTTTAGCTATTACGTATTACTGTGGGATATTATATATTAGAACAAGCTTGTTAATATAATGCCTGCAATCTGAACACATTCTGACCCATCAGAAACAAGAATAAAACATCGCTGTGGTATGAATATTGATAAATATTGATGCATTACTGTCTCTATATTGCATAGCATAATTGATCAAGAGGAAAATAGAGAACATGACAATAAAAGGCAATTTAATGTGATATCATTGTCTTAATTCTCTTCTTTCAGCAGTAAACAAACTAGCTGTTTAAACCCATCCAGCCCATCTGATTTCTGGGTGAAAATCGATGCAGTTCAGTCTGCAATTTCAGTGACATCAATGATTAATGATGACATTAATGGCTCGCTCACCATGACGCCTGAAGGCACAACAGAGCTGCAAATCTAACTATTGACCTTGTGGCCTGTTCTTCGAGATCGAGTGAGAGAAGGCAAGTGGAATATGTTTGACACGGGTAATAAGACTCATATGAGCTGCTGGACTAAATCGTTACTCAGTAATGTGAAAAGAGAAGAGCAGCAACTCATTAGGCAAGTGCTGGCGGCATAGCTCTCTAATGGCCATGCTGAATTGACTCAGGCCTGTGAATTAAGGGATGAGATTGACATGTGGACACAACTCCAGAGTTCCAAATACTTCTCTCATTACTCTCAATAACTTCATTAGACAGGATTGGGTTAAGATTCGGTCACCTTCTCATAAGTCCTATTAGCTGTGCCAGGCAACGTAATAACACAGTGATATCATAGTGGAATGGGCTCGTCAAAAACAATGATGCAACTGCATTCAGATGGGAAGCAGGCCAGCTTACTTAGTGGAGATGAATGCTGGCAAAACAAATAAGGTCATTGTTGATTTAAGGAGATGTAAATAGAATAACACACCAAGAATCTTGACTAATTCAGGCTCATTGGTGTTGCAGAAGTTTGAGACACAACCTGGTCATAGTCATGAGTGCCATAATCAGCTTGCTGATGGCTTAAGGTAGGAAGTAAGGTCTAAGCAAATACATTGTAGAGCCCTATTTTACTGATTTTTTCCAAACAAACACTTTCCAAATAGTGCCAGCCATTGTGGATTAAATTCTTTTATAAATTATTTAATTTTACTATATCTAATTATATAAGATCATCAGCTGGCACATCATGGTATGAATGTAGCTTTCAGGGGATTAAACTAATCACGCAAAAATACTCTAGCATGTTTGCTTATAGTGTAAAAAAGTCTATAATGTGCAAGTCAGTGTTTTAAAAATCGAATGATCACAGTCTCTGTAGCAGAACCTCTGATGCAGCATCACATGCATTTATACTAATTATTTAGGGGAAGGCAGCTCATTGAAAAAGGACAGAGTTTGAACAGACTCAAGGATTTTTTAATTCATTTACCCTTTCTGGCTGACTGGTGATTAATGAACAATGGCTTATTAAAAAACATTGCGAACAAAATCAGAATGTTTAATGATGAGCACACAGAGAAATATGTGTTTATTCTCTGCTTCAAGTCCATAACAGATGTCACATCTGTTCAGAGTCTGTTGTGTTAATCAGTGGTAATGTGAAGTGCCACAATAATAACAATATATACCACATACCACTGTCTTATTTATAGCCATGAAATAATAAATGCTTAAACATTTAAAGGTAATTGTTGCTTTACTTTGTAAACAAGGGTTTTTATATAACTAAACCTTCAATAATTGTTAGCAACAATTTCTGATGGTGTACACTGCTGTAGCACTAAAAGACCACAGTGAACAGTCCAGCTTTCATAACTGGAACATTATTTCGTTAAGAAACCACCAGGTGAGCATAATTATTTTTGCTTATTGATGCTAGATCCTTATATAATATATACACTGCAAATCAAATCAGGTTTTTGAACTTTTTTTGGATTTTAGGATTTTAAGTCACAGAGATCACATTTTTGTTCAAAAACATTTGCTTCTCAGTTTATATGCAGTATATTACCTAACTACTGGAAAATATTATTTCTACAAGAACATGTACCATATAGGTCACTGTGTAGGTGTATAATTGCTGACTGTACAGACCACTAAAGGACCACTGCTTACCATGTATTATGCTGACCAGATATTATATACTAGACCTTTCTCAGCACAACAGCTCTGTGTTTTTTAAACACCTCTGTGTCACTGCTGGGTTAAGAAACAGTCCACCAACCAGAAATATCCAGCCCGCAGTGGCCCTGTGGTCCAAAACGTACCACTGATTAAGGGTTAGCGGACGACTAACAAATCATGCATGGAAAAACATGAGCTACAGTCTGTATCAGTACAACCTCAAGGGTCATTCAAGGTCTTCTTTCATTTATAAGACCACAGGAAATGTTAAACTAAATATTTTCATCAGAGGATTAATTAAATTGTGCAGAGTTTTACATAAAAAGACTATAAAGTCTCGTTAATTTGCTTTGGTTTTTATGGTAAGTTATGACTCCAGATGGAGACATGATTTCGCTAATTGCCCTTTAATTTGTTAAAGCTTTAATGCACCGAGCCAGTAGTCTTTTCCCCCTGTTAATGGAATGACTGCTTCAGTCTCATAGGGCTCTCTAAGGACTTTTTAGATTATTGTTATTATACCAACTATGTTTAAAGGACAAGTCCTGCTCATTGTTCTAGTATTTCAACTTTAGAAATACTTATCAAGAAAATTGGCTTTAATTCAATAACAAAAATGATGACACAACAGCATATAAGTCGAAAAGAAATCAGAAATAAACATAGAACAGGTGAAGAAAATCTAACAACAAAAATGACAGGAGTGACCAAGTGGAGACAGGACTAGTACAAAAATTTTGTTGTCATGTGCCAGTACATAAACAGGGGGGCAACTGTGATAATTACCAATTAGCCTTACCGATCTATGTAAGGAATCAGAAATCAATATAATGTCAAATTTAAAATAATTCACTTTCTGCATAGTAATATTTAGAGATTAAGAAAGATCTAATATAATGTAATACATCTATATGCTAGCAAGCACATCACATTTATATTCCTCATGGAGCAAAAATAAAGAAGTTAGTTAACCTCAATTTCCTTACATGTGACGAGAGAATGCCACAGCTAAAAGTCACAACACTAGACAAAGATTTTCTGCCTTTTTGTGGAGGGAGCAACCTGGATACTTCACCACCAGAGAGAGTATCAAGAGAGAATAAAGACTATGGTTTGATTAAGTCGCTCCTCCCAGGGGTCCGTGCTTATTTTCCATTGTCTGTACTGAGGCACGTAATTAGCTTGTCATACTTTTGAGTTAAATTACATTAGCTGACACTTTTTAGCCCAGTTAATTGGTCTACTGGGAAGTATAACATGGAACTGGGCAGCCCAATAAATGAAATGATCAACATTCACAAACTGGTAGCCCAGAATCATGCATTTTACAGAAAATAACTACACCTCAGAGATCTGACAAACAGCAATGATGTAATGACAAGGTCGTTAAAAAAAGGAAATGGAAATTGATAAAATGTTTAGTTGGGAGACACACATTTAAACAGACAGATAATAATAACAAAAAGTGTGGGCCTGGCGGTTCCTTCAATTCATTTGAAATGACTTAGATAATACAGATGTTCCAAGTAATATGAATGACAACAGAGTGACTTCAGCCACAGCTTCAGTCAGCCTCCTTCTTCATGCATGGCTCATTATGAATGCACCAACACCCTCTCCCCTCATTACACATGCACCAACACCTGTTTCCAATTAATTATCCCATGGCAAGCTGGGCATAAATAACACACTCTGTTCTTGCATACTAAAACCTGCAGTCATGTTCATCCCCACCACCTATAGCTCTTGGGAACCTCCTGCCTCTCACCCTGGTGAATGTTTAAGATATCACCTGTGTCGTGTGCTCCTTTAGCCACGTGCTACAGGACGACAGCACTAGAGTTCCATGTCTGAATTTACCACCTTCAGTGGATTGCATTGTATGTACTAAAGCAGGAGAAATACTAAACTGTGCAGTGTTCTGACCATCAAGCAGGGTTATACTCTTTAAACGGTTCCTCAAGGGTTCTTTATGTAGTTATGGTTTCTTTCTGTGATAGGGAAGCCCAGCCCTCTATTTGAAGTTTAATAGAAAATCTTTAAGGTCCCCCCCAGAAATACAAACCAGAAAAACTTGCAGTGTTTCAGATTTAACCTGATTTTAAATGCAAACTGCAAATCCATTGGATACTGCAATTGCATTTGCCTGTGAGAATTGCAGAGGGTCAGATGTTCCTTGATGATGTGTCATCTGTGCAAGATGTTTCCACCTAGAGGATTTTATTACATAGACGTTACACTGTGACTACCAATATACTGAAAACAAAGAACAAATAAAAATGATTTATATTTGTAAGCTACTAAAAGTTTGTGAAGCAGCCTCCCGTGAAGTGGAATTACTGTAACCACTCCAATGTTGATTATGTTCTTATAACAGCATGTACTGAAGTGATCCTTTTTCCTATTGCACCATATTTGCAAGAGTTTTTAATTTATTAATAAATTACATGGCATTCATTTTATGCATTTATACTAAGATTTAATGTGGATCATCCATGAAATACGTTCATCCCTGGTGTATAAAAAATTGTTGTTATACAGACTCTCTTATTAATTATTCCCTCAAAGTTATTAAGACAAAAGAAAAATATTGTTATGAGAATGAGAAACCATACACTAGTCTGTCCTGCAGACTTTCCTGTGTCGGAAAACATGCAGAAAGTTGCTGCTTTACCTGTGACTGCAATAAAGCATGCTGGGTGCTCCTTCCAAAACAGAAACAATAACATTTTAGAAAGAACACATTAATATAAACCTTTAACTTGCCCGAAGTACTTAAAAAAGATTTATCTATTAATAAAGCACACATGAATGCAGCTCATTAATAGACACCTTTTACAGTTTGATGTACATCACGTTTGTTTGCCCTGAAGCTTCAAACCGGCTTGTTTGTGTTTAAAGAGAGATAGTTTTGTTTCTTTTAGGGAAGCATAGCATTTACTAGGCATATTTTTAGATCATCTGTGATCACAGACAGTGGGGTTACCAAGGAAGATTACTGTCAGGATTCCAGTGTGGAACTAAGGGAGCTTAGAAAAGTTGACTTCTTATGACTTTGAGTGAATTTGAGTACAGTTCAAATTCTCTCGGAGACGCACCTCGGTAACATCTAGTTACAAGAAAGGCACGAAATGTGACATATCTTCCATTTAATCCACCCAAATTCTTTGATCTTTTTTATATTATTTCTACACATACATTAGCAATGGTAAATAGACGTTTTTTATTAAAAATCAGTAAGTATCTGATGCACAAATGAAATATAATTGGTAATATCTTTTTTTTTTCGCTATGTTTTGTTGTGGTGTTTGTTTGGTTGCTGCGCAGAGAGCCATGCACAGCAGGGTCTGTCATCCACAGGGTAATGTGAAAAGGTCAGACAGGTTAAGGGTTTCATTACACATGCAGAGTGGATGTTAAATACTCCTGCTGGTGAATAATAAACAAAGGTCAAGGATGGATTTAATTGTCAACTCTGTTTGCAGTCAGATTATTTTAATCCGTTGGAAATGCTGCAAGTCCACATTCTGTAAAACAAGAAAAATATTTGATATTTGGCAGTGTGCTCTCTATTTCAAATCATCAGTGAATGAATAATGACTGCACTAATCATTTTGGTAATTTGAATTAGCCAAAGTGTAGAGATATATCAAGGGCTGAACATGGAGACAGCAGGTAGGAGGCTTTAATCAATAAATAAAATAATCAACACATTCACCAGCTCTATTTAGTGGCATCACTCTGAATGAATAACGCATTATCACTAATGATAAGTAATTATGCTATCTCTATTTCACACACTACACTGTCTTTAGGATACAGATTATACCTGTTTAGTCATGTATCCTAAAGCATGTATAGTTTAACATTAGGATATCACTTAGCCCAGGACCAGGTTTAAAGATGTATCAGGATGGAGAGGATTCCCAAAGTATCACAAACCGGCTTTTCATTTATTCTGCCGGTGCCGCTTCGATGAATAAAATGGATTGCTGATAAATTATATTTGGTGTTACCTATGTAATGAGTCCAACTGATTTATGACCTAATAAAATTGCACTCCATGCATGATCCATCATCTAACATGTGATTCCAAGGTGCGAATACAGGGATTTCTCTTAACATCTACCAAAACGAAGACTTTTACACACATTTTGCTTCCCTTAAGTTACTGATGTCATAGTGATGAGAGGAAACAGATCTCAGTCTTACAAAAGACAATATACGAGTAAATGAAATATACTATATATCTACAGAGAGAATAGATATGGCCATAGATATAAAACTATCCAATGCAGTTTAAGACATTTACTTTTTCCGTGGCAACCTTTGTCTTTTAATTTGTCTTCACAATTGAAAATCACAGAATACATGGGGAATTTTGTTCAAATTGTGCTAACATGGCTATTTTTATTCTAGCTAGAAGTTAATATATTAAAAGCACATGTAGTGTAAATGCTAGTTGTAATTAAATTACACATATGTTTTTCTAATAAAAATAGAAATCATATGGAATCTCATATAACAAAATATATATATAAAAAAAGCAATATAATAAGGAATAAGAAAAAAATAAATAATTATTTGCTCTCAAACATAAAGATATGACCTGTAAAGTATCTACAATATCTAGATCTAGACAATGAATGTCATAATGTTTATATTCTTTAATTCTGTATTATTTTTATCTTTACATTTTAGCTTTAAAATTAGGGTTTCATTCTGCCATCTGCATTTGCTCAACAGAGCAATTTTGCACAATGCTAAAGTAGCCCTGAACATTAAAATTCGGAAAAGCTGCCAGAGTGTTTAACTACCCTGTTATATAATGTTATATAAGAAGCTCAGCATATCAGTAAGACTGAAGCACCTATTAGATTTCACCCTCCCAGTTTGGTAGCTGTCATGTGGCTAGTGAGTGGGAATAGGCTAAAATGCCAAAATTCCTCAGCCTCACTGTAGATCATAGCAGCACAGAGCATCAGTATTGTTTGAAAGCTACTTAAAACTCTATTTTTATTATTATGTGGTGCATGCTCTTCATAGCTGTGGGGAACTTCAGTAGTGTGCAGACAGTGCTTGTTTTGGTAATGACACAGACAGGCACACCATGAAAAATCATGTGACTGGCATGATCTCTCTCTCTCTCTTTCTCTCCCTCTCTCTCTTTAAACTATGTCTGAAGCCTGCCTTGAAGCCTGGCTGTCTGAAAATAGCCTTGAAAAGAAGAGCATTTTAAATAAAAGATGAAGGTATTATTGACCTAAAGAATACTCACAAATGGTTCAGGGGATTGATGGAAAACATCAGGGACTTTAGCCCCCCCAAATCTGCCCCCCTCAATTCTCAATTCTAATTGGTCAGAAGACACTGATTAATTTTCTAGCAGCTTTGACAGCATTTCCAGCTACAAATAAAATTTGTCCTTAGTACTTTACGTCCTTAGCTCTGTGTTGTTCTATGTAGCTCTATGTTGTTTTATGTAGCATCATGGTCCTGGAGAAACTGTCTACTGCATCAGCCATATATGGTTAAAATGACAAGAAAAGCTTCTTGACTTGACTTGACTAGAAATCACAGGTTTATACTAATGCACTTGTTCTAATACATTATCGTTCCTATAATTACAACATATACTGTGAGATATACACCAGGAATATGGATTAAAAATTTGATGTGGTGAAGATTTCTGGAAGGAGATATTTATTTATTTATATTTATTTAACATTTATGGAAAGAGCCTCCAATTGTCTATGCTTTAAGAGGTAAATCTGTAGTTTTTTTTAGATAAGAGGATGCTGTGCTCTGTAGTTTCTTGGTAACATGAAAAATTGTTGCTGTTTTATTTGTCTTTTTAACTACAAGAGGCTGGTGAGGGAATGAATGACTATGCTATAATATAGGTGATAAAAGAAACTACATTTTATGGTGTTCCACAATACAAAATGTAATCATAAATGGATAAAAAAAAGTATGACATGTCACTATTTAATAAATAAAAACTGTTAACATTGGCAGATTGCTGTGATATAAGAGGAATATATAAGATAAGAGGAATAAAACTCTTCAGGGTGTGTTGAACACAACCCTGTTGTCGATTATATTTCTCTTTCGCATTTCTACAGTATATGATGTATAGTATACTGTATGAGTGAGATATCCTAAAATATGACACTGGTCAGATGTTTCAATTTGCTCCAAAAGTGCTGAGAAGAGTTGGAATGTGTTGAGCTTTGCTGCTGCAGTCAGACATTTCTCACAGCCATTAGCGGCTCACTGAGGGCACTGATCTCAGTGTTGGGGGAAAAATTGCTAAAATGAAACTTACCATAAAAAATGCCTAGAAAAATATTTACTCAGCTAGAGACCAAAGAGATTGAACTCCCCCTTTAGCTAATGGTGACTTTTTCCCATGGAAAAAAAACCCAGACCTGCATATTCACACACACACACACTTTGTGAGTAGCATGGCTGCAATTAAATTCATCCGCTCAATTAAATTAACTAGATTAGCTCATCTGTTTGGTTAGAAGGTTATGGAGCAAAGGCACTCAATGAGCGAATAAAATCCGTTTTTCATCTGATGTTCCACAGGTCTGTCTGTTTAAACATTTTTGTGTCAGGCAGAAATGCATGCAAATTAATCTATTTTTAAACTTCCGTGCTTTTCTCAAACTGGCAGCAGATGGTCAGCAGAACCTCATATTTCTTCCTCAAACCACATCCTGGTCTTGTCTAGTTCAGCCACACAGACATTCTGACGTGCTTTATGACAGAGTTTGACCTCCTGCTCTCTGTCAACATGAACAAAACTTCATCATGTATCTGAACACTGAAATATCATGTGGTGACACTCTTGGACAGGTATAAAGTGTTTGACACTCTTGCAACCTGATAGCATTCTCACCTTATTCCTGCATTCATATCATATGGCGGGGGGGGGGGGGGGGGGGGGGGGGGCGGACTGCAACCACCAAGCAGTTCCATGTTAGAATTTTTTGAAGTTTTCTGATAGCCCTGATGAAACAAGTAACTTATCATATAGCAGCTATATCCAGTCGTTCCCTGACCAGCTTCTCTTACTCTCTCATTGATTTAACAAGACAAAACAATGTCATTTTAACATTAAACTGCAAAGCCCTCTGTCCAGAATACTCAAAAGTAGAAAAAACTAAGGTGTCATTTTTACCTCTGGCTACAAAGTGCTGAAACTGGAGACTCCTTCCATAAAAGTTAAACAAACAACTGCTTAGAGAAAGGTTCACCATGTCAAAAATATATGTGTATTAGAATGGGTGCAAAACTATAAACCTTGAAGCCAGCAATAGTATCAGTTGTCTTTGTATTACTTCTGACCAGTCAGCATCAAGAATTCAACAGTGCTGTGGATCATATGAATTTCTCAGTAATTACAGTAAAAGTACTAAAAGTTGAGTAGTTCTGTGAGTGATAAATGTATATGCAGCAACAAGTACTCTAGAAGAGAATCGAAGTAGTGCATTTAAGAGAAGCAAGGAGGAAACTGATCAGTTGAAAACAGATAAATGTGTGGGAAATGACAAGACAAGATTTTTCAGCAGGGATGCAAATGGAAAGTGTTAGTCATGTTGGCTACAGAGGGGAGGAGATTATTAGATTGTTATTATAAGATGGTTGAGGGTGAGTCAACAGTCACGAGTTCTGGTCAAGAGTGAGAGCGACAGAGAGAAAAACCAAAAGCAGCTGAACATAGGCCAACTGGACTGGCCACAAACGGCACTTGCCTAAAGTGAAAACAAAAAACAGTGTATCCATGGCAACCATAGCCATCCAACAGATTCAGAGCAACCACAAAAGCTCCAGATAAAACGTGGTTAAAAGTTCTGCTGACATTTCCTTCACTTACTGTAAAATCCCACAAAACATACCATGATACACATTAAGGCATGAAGAGAAGCGCTGCTTCGGCTAAATATTTTAGTGAAAAAAACTTCCCTGATCCATTTGTGTCCAAGATGTGTTTTATGACGTGTAATACTCTATAGTTATCTAAATAGAGCATGACTCTGATGCACTACAAATACACGTCTGACAAACTGCAATTATGCTGTCTGCACATTTCACTTCTGGACTGCAGCTGCTGCCAAATAACATGACAAGTGAAATGGATACTGTTGCTTTCTTCTTCTTCTTCTTCTTCTTCTTCTTCTTCTTCTTCTTCTTCTTCTTCTTCTATGTTTTCTTTTTTCTTTGTTTTCTTCTTTGTTTTTATTTTCTTCTCAACTTTCTTTTCCTTTGCTTCTTTCTTCTTTATATTATTTGTCTTCCTATAGTACTTTTTCTTTGTTGTCTTTTAGATTATTATTACTATTATTATTAATATTATTGTTGTTGTTGTTGTTGCTGTTGTTATTTTTGTTGTTGTAAAGCATGTATTTTTCAAATAGATTTATAGTGCTATATGTGCATTTCTAATGATGACAGTGTTGTTGCATACTATACATAACAAATTTTATTTAAAAAAATAAATAGTCGTGCAGACAGTATGTAATCAATTAACAGATTAATAGATTGGATAAAACAGAATATTTTTTACCTCGTGGAACATGGGCGTGTGCCTGTGGTGCACAATGAACCCAGAAGGGGGCGGTGTTGGATATTTAGTAGGCTTTTTAATGTCTTTCAGTCTTTTATTTCATTATTTCAAGTGTATACCTAACAAATTAGCAATTCAACGTATGCACAGCTGTAAGGCAAACTGTACTGAGACTCATATCAGGGTGATTAAAATCTGGATGAGAATGTTGATGTGCTGTCAGATGCTCGAAATGTGAAAATAATTGTTCCTAAACAACATTTCATATGAACAACCCATTAGGTCACAAATACAGGTGGGAAATTGTAAACAGATTTTTTTATAAACAATTGTCTATCTTGTTTTTGACCATGTCACATTTGACCTAAACAACTAACATCTCAGGAAGGTTAGGACAATAGTTTAACTTTTTATTTTATTTTCAATGCAAATTATATTATCAGTAATAAATGCAGTGAAAAACAGAAACTTAAATGTCTTAGTATTCAATATGTTCCAGTTTTGCTTTAATGGTGGAGTGCTCTCGAGCTGGCATGGATGCCATAACTGTGTGTAAAAACTGACAGTCTGTATTCGATCAAATTCATTTGACTGTCAAGTTTATTTCAAAGTTATACATCTGTCTGTTAATTTACTATTTTTAAAAAAACATTTTAGATCTCAGGCTTTTTTAACCATACTGTATATACATACTAGACCTAAGAAAGAAAAATGGTCTATCACTGCCCATATGCCTGGACTTCACCTGTTTGACATAAACATAAAAAGAAACACAGCCACATCATCTAGGCTAACAACCAAGACCCATACCTCAAACAAGACACAGACCTACAGCAATTAGACAGATGATGGTGATCATAGGCCATCTGCATTTTATACTTTTCGGGCACACAATTTGGGAAAAAATGATTCTTTGCATGTTTATCGACCTTTGAGAACATTTAACCCACGCATGCCTGGAAAGATGCTAAATACAAATGCTAAATGCTATGCATGCTTCTTTGTTTTTTTTTACTTGTAAGAAAAGTGACTACTAGCTAGAGCAGTAATATACTAGTACATCTCCCTGTAAAATTCAAATGAATAAATTTTGGTACCACAATTTTTCAATTAAAAATGGCTTTTGTGTTTTCAAAAACCTTATAAAGACATTTCAATTAATTTAAATCTCAAAATGGTGACAAAATGCACCACACTGCACAAAACATAAAAAGAATGAATGAACAGATATTCCAAATAAATGAAGACAAAGAATGTCTGTAGAACTCTCATGCATTGTCTCTTCTGTTTCCTGAACTATGTTGTACTTGTCCCACCAGGGGGCTCTGACATGAACAGCACTAGTCCCCCATTACAGCCAGTGAGGGTACAATAGTGGGATTCCTGTGGGGCACGAGTGAGGGGTCTGAACCCGTGAGGGCCAAAACCAGGAGCCAGGCGAGCCAAGCTAGGTCTTTTCAACCTTTTACTTACTAAAACAAGAGGCATGTTGAAGAATACCGCTGTGCAAGATGTCAGTGTCAGTGCTGTCTTCATCACCCTCAGCACCTAAAGAGGCCAGCCAAGGGAGTTTTACAAGTTTTCCTGGGGCAACCAGCAGCATGCAGGACTATACAGTGGACAAATGCCAAGTAGAGAGATTGTGTGTGTCCAACATGGCTGAAAGAGTTTGGCTGTGCGCTGAGACAGAAATTGTACCTATATTCAAATGTTTGTTTAGTTTGTTTGTGTTTTCCAGGGAAACTCATTTGTGTGACAATAACATTCCAACACTTTCTGAATGAGGCCTCTGTCCCAAAGAGGTCCAGGCAAAAGCTCCCAAAAGCCATAGCAACTGCTGGCCCCAAATCCTCAGAGTTGTCCACGTTCTGTGTTATGATCTTTACAACTACATTATCTTCTGAGAAAAAAATACTAATCATAATAATCTGGATTTGAGGTCATAATTGCCTTGAAATTATATCTAATGACATGAAACAAATCAGCCATAACATTAAATCAACTGATAGGTGAATTGAATAACATTGATTATCTTGTTACCTGTCAAGGGGTGAGATATAATAGGCACCAATGAACAGTTAGTTTATAGTCAGTGTGATAGCAGAAGGAAAAATGGGCAAGTGTAAGTATTTGGGTGTCTTTGACAAAGGACAAATTATGATGTCAGAGCATCTCCAAAACAGTAGGTCTTGTGGGGGGTGTTCCCAGTATGCAGTGGTTAGTACCTAACAAAAGTGGCCCAAGGAAGGACAAGTGAACTGATGACAGGGTGATGGATGCCCAAGGCTCGGTTATGCACATGGGGAGCAAAGGCTACTCCATGTAGTAAATCCCACAGAAACGGTACTGTAGCATAAATTGCTGAAATAAAGTGATGTAATAAAGTAAATGCAGGCTGTGATCAAAAGGTGTCTGAGTTGTGTTGTGTATTTGGTCTGCAACAATGTTTAGGTAGATGGTATGTGTCAAACTAATATAGACATAAAATGCCAGAACCCAAGGTTTCCCAGCAGTTAATGAAGTTAAATATATTTCTATAACAGCACATGTATAATAGTATTTGTTGCTTCATACTTAAACCACAACAACTGATGTCAATGATTACAATTTTTAGTTATTAAAGAATGACATCATGCTATTAAATGTTAGTTCCTATTATTACTTCCATTATAGCACTTGTAAACAGTCGTCCCCTTATCAGCCATTTTCTTTCTTGAAGAATCACAGCAAAGCGCAAAACTCTGACTGTCACAGTGACACTGAAGTCCCCTTCCATAAATATTTCATTTTTAAAACGCATTTTACTTGGAAATACTATCAAAGCTTCTGTTGAAAATGAATAAAACCATCTAACCAAGCAACAATGCTGTGGTATATAAGTGTATAATAAAAATTATAGTAAAAAGCTATGACAATTTGGTATTAATGAAACAGACGTTATACCTCTCCACCACGTCCTTCCCATTCCAGCAGGTGTATTCATCCAGCACCATCTCTGCATCACAGAGCACCTCTGGCAACATGGAGAAGAAGGACTTGTAGCGCTGAATGTAGCTCACAAACTCCCTGACAAGGTGATTTGCTCCGTTACAACATGGACAGCAGAAACTGAATTTAATATAAGATATATTATAATAATAAAATATAATTTAATGTATAAAATAAGTATAATTTAATTTGATATTACTCATGGTCACATACTTTCTGTTGAATGCACACACACACATACACTTACTTAGAGAGCTTCTTCAAGCTTCTGGGCTTGTCATGCTTGGAAGGTTTTAGAGGCAAGGATCTGCAAAGCAAATGTCAGAGTCAAAGAGTTGGCAATAAATTTTACACAGCAAAGGGTAATCTAAATCAGAGGTGGTTAAGAGCACCATTGGTTAAAATAATGGTTATAATAACCAGGTTGCACAAATACTGCTGACATCAAACTTTTACAAGCTTTCTGGTAGTCCTGATTTTTCAGACCAAACAAGAAAGTGAAACAATTGCCAATAAATGGTTTACAAGTGTAGCAAACTCATCAAGTGTAGGAAACTCATTTCTGGTTTTAGCAACTTTACAAAATCTCACAATAAAAGAGCTGCACGAAAATTTCCAATCACTTGGCTAGGGTTTTTGTTTTTGTTTTAAAAAATGTACAAAATGTATAGAATGCTAGACGTCTAGTTTGCAAGGCTACATAAATTTGTTTGTTGGCATCTACAATTTATTTAAAGTTGTGGTGGTACATGATAAACTGATTACTTAGTGTATATAGAGCTACATTAAATATAAAAGATATAAAAGTTAAGGCTAGAAATCAAATGAATAGATGTGACATAATGGCATGTAAGCAAACTTTTCACCTTTTCTTCAGAGTAACATGGCCATCTCTGTGATCATTAGACTTGTCCTGTACTGTAGGGCTCACGGACGAGATAGAGGAGACTGATTCCACAGTCGAACTCTGGTCCAAGACTGTAGGACTCGATGAAGTTGGACTCTGCTGTGTTGGACCTTTTTGAGTGGACGAGGCAGATTCAGTGAGAGGACCACATACCTTTTCCACCTGAGAGTCAGAGACATGGACAGTTCACTAGGTATCAGCTGATGTTCGGTAATATAAATGTCATATCCTCAGACAGTTGCTTTTCCACTTTACAATACTCAGCATCAAAAAGGTTCCTCAGGACTTCTTTGGATGGTTACTTCTTAAAGAACCATGTGGAAGATAGAAAGGGTTCTAGAAAATTTTACAAGGTTCATATTTAACAGAGCCCATGACAATGACAATTTATTACTGATAATATGCTTTTTTAAGTGTTTAAAAAAGTATCTGTTATAGAAAAATAATCCATGGTGAAGTGGTGTGATACAACACAAATTGGAGTTGATCATTTTCCTACAGCAGCATGTCCTGAAAAGTTTTATTCAACTTGTAGCACAGCAATTTGCCATTAATTATATATTTTATCTTATTATTAATTATGCTGTGAGGTTCCTTTTGTGAAAAATTTACAATTTACTTTTTTATCGTAATGCTTCTTTACTTTAACTTGACTACATACTTCTACTTTTAATTGAGTAATAATTCAAAACATTATCTGCATTTTATTTTATGCATAATTTCTCATTACCCCGAGACCCATGCCCCTGTAGCACGTGTGTGTGTGTGTGTGTGTGTGCACTGCTCATAGTCAGCAGGCTCGTATTCCTCCTGAGTGCTTTATTTATTTGTGGATTACCTAAACTCCCTCACACCCCTCACTCCGGCCCCTCGTTTGTGTCACTGCATTTTGGGAAGGGGTTTGTCCAGCCAGCCTGATTTGCCTTTGTACACAGGTGGATTTGCATGCAGGACGAAGGAGCGAGCAAAAAGCATTCAACACCCAAACAACTCACACTGCACCAAGACACAGACTCAGGATCAGGCCTGGTATATTCCACACTTCCACGTTTTTCTACTGATAGATATGAAGCCAGATTCACTTTACAACGTCTTATATCTTATAAGTTAAATATAATTTTAAATCAGTGACCCAAATAGTCTTTCACTCATTAATTAATTCATTAATTCATTAATTGATTTATTCATCAGTTCATTCATTTATCTTCTCTACCGGCTTCATACTGGTCAAGGTAGTGAATCCATACTCTATCCCAGCTACACTGGGCATGAGGCAGGATTTCACCATGGATGAGATGCCAGACATTTATAGGGACAATTTGGAATCCAACCTGCTGAATGTATTCATGACAACAGTCATGCAGTAAATACTGGTTTAAGGTTTGCTAGTTTTATGAAATAATAACATTTTTGATTTAGGAATTTTGATTTTACAAAAAGTTTTGCAATTACCATCATATAAATGTTTTAAAAGCAGGATCAGAGCATCGTAACCCTCTCCAAGATGTAGCTTAAAAACAACAGTATAGTAGATTAAAGCTAGGCTACAAATGTTCAGGAAAATAAAATGACAGTGAGTTTGCTATTATTATGTCTTTCAGTTGAAGAGGATGACAAATATTGGAATTTGTTGTGTTTTTATAAGCTGGTAAGCAGCAGTAGACTCAGATATTGAAATCCCATTCATGTTGACCTTTCACACAAGCAAGCTAGTTTACTAGAAGACTAGATGGCTAGCTATCTGGATCAGCAGGGGACCATGGGTGTGGTTACAAACTACACATTCATGTACGTATGTATTGTTGATCATTGATGTTTTTATATAATATTCTATTATAATTTTTTAATTTTTGTCTTGTGTATTCTGCTATACACTCAGTGTTGCCATGCTGATCAGTCTCCAGATAAGAAGTTAGTCTGAGTAGCTGAAAAAGGCAAATGAATGGTTATAAAATGTACATTAATTTAAAGGGTGCACTTAATATTTCCCAAATTTAACAAGTAAATAATATAGACAGTTGTTCAAATTATTCAGTAATGTGTCCAATAATGTAACAAAAGCCAGAACAGGAGGACAGGAGTGAGCTATTTATGAGAAGTAGGTCAAAATGGCCAATAACAGGACACAGTTTCCTAGCAAAGAGGAAAAAACAATTAAATATGAATTTGAGGTTAGCAAAAACAGCAGTTAGCTAGTGCCTCACAACTCCAGGGTCACTTGTTCCATTCTGAGGGTATGGAACTGCCATGATCTTGACCAGAATAAAGCAATTACTGAAGATAATTGTATGATAATTGTAGAATGTCACTGATATTCCACTGACGTTTTGACTTGAAGTTTTTCCAAATATGCTTAAGGTTTCAAGAACTTGAATCAACAATATGTAGAAGAACCTGAGACTAATTGTTCCCTTGATATCAATGAATCATACACATTTTTAAAGACATAAAAGCTCCACTGTTTTATCCTTTACACGGCAGCCATTTTTATGGACTAACGCTACAGTGACCTCATTTTTCCTCCTGCCCCTTCCCACAATGCAATCCAGACTTTGGGTAACGTGAACTCAAAGTTATCCCAGCCACGCAGCATCAGTGAGCGAGCAAAACCTGATCCAGGAAGCCTAGAGGGAGGCCTGAACACCCAGCGCACATGGACTTTCAGTTAAAGGGAGCAGAGAGGGCCAAAGGGTCTAGGAGGGATCAGTAATATCTTTCATTCTGATGGGCTGGTCTGCATTCCACTGAAGCGGGCTTGTGAGCATGAGACTCAAACTTAATCCACCCTCACACACACATACACGCATGCAGCTGTCAGCACCAGCATAGCTGCTCAAAGCCAGGCTTTTGCACACTGCCAAATTCTGCTAATCTTTTCACAAATACAGATATCAAACATATAAAGTGTTGCTGGTATACATTATATAATATATGATAATCATGATTATTTCACTTGTTCTGTCATATTAATAGTCTGTATACTTTATATACTGTATACTGTATACTGAATAAAGTATCTATCTATCTATCTATCTATCTATCTATCTATCTATCTATCTTTTCAAATACTAAATAGTATCTCAATTATACTCAAATCATGTAAATAAATAAAAATGCATTTTGCCTAACGTAGTATGTAACTAAATACATGGTTAAGCAAATGAATGGAAGCTTGTTATTTAATGCATCAGAGTCAATAAAAAATAACATCTAATATCACCTAAGCTTACCACTTTTCAAATGATTAAAATATTAGTCATTGTGCCTTAATGTGAAGCATGTGATGCAGTACATCTTTTTTTAGTCCAAACCCAATCTATCTCTCTATCCATTTGTCTGTATATCCAGCTGTCTCTCTGACCATCTAACTAGCCATAAATAATTAGCCCTCCAAACATAAAGCTAGTTATCTATCCATCTGACTAACTGCCTATTCATCTGTCAGCCATTTAACTACTTTGTTTAGCTATCTGCATGTACATTCATCCAACCACCTATCCATTTATGTACATAGTTGTCAGTTCATCTGTCTACTCATCTGTCCACATGCCCATACATTTGTTCATTCACTCATCTGTCGATATGATTATCTGTCTAGCCATACATTCATTTGATAATCTGTCCATCCATCTACCTGTACATGATTCATGACAATATGGACTGCAGGACACACAAAAAGTAGAATTGGTGTGACTCACAATGGCACTGAGATGTGGTCCATTCAGCTGGGCACTCAGGATGGCATCGTTGATCCTCTCGCGTATGCCCAGAAGAGTTAGCTCTAGCTCATGCCCTCCAGCCAGTGCTGCACTTGTGCCCTCCAGGAGAGCAATGTAGCGGCTCCATGGCCCCTGTAGCTCCGCCATTCCCGCCAGACAACCCCTCATCACATTCAGGCATAGCCCCTGACATGGTCGGATCAGTGTGAGACCCTTACAGTGTGAGCAGAACTGCATCCTCACTATGGCCCTTCCACAATCTTTTGCCATGCCTGCTGATTCTGAGGCATTCACAACCTCAACACCCACCGTTAGCGCCTGCATGAGTGATCGACCAACCCCTAATACTCGAGCTAGCCCATGTGCCAGTGCCTGCGGGTGAGGACCAAATGGGTTGAGGTCTTGCCTTGTGGCCCGGAGGCATTCTGTGCCCTCTGCTGACCAGGTGGAGGATGCCAGTCCTGGGTTCACAAGATGCCGATAGACCAGTGGGAATAGTTCATCGAAAAAATGCCGCACAGAGCGGACGACAGAGACATCATCATTGCCACGCAGGTAGAGGGCGAGGTCCGAGAAGAGGGCGGAAACTAAGGGACGGGACTCAGCAGCAATTGGTTCGTAGGCAAGGTCGAGGAGTGAGAGAGTGTGGTTCAGCGTGAAAGACAGCAGGGAATGGAAGGTGTCTGAGGAAGAAGTGGAGAGGATACAGTCAGCAGTGTAAACATGACACACAATAAAATAATGTGTTTAGTGTTTTTCTGCATGTTGGTAATCTATTCATCTATGCTACATAGTCAAAAGTGAATGGACACCTGACATTCACACCCATATGTGGATCTTCTCCAAACTGTTGCTACATAGTTAGATGCACACCATTGTCTAGGATGTCTTTTGATGTGGCTACTTTAAGATTTCCCTTCAGTAGAATTAGCCCAAACCCATTCCAGCCAGATCCGTAAAGACATGGTTTGCTCTGCAAGGTTGGTCTGAAAGAAAAGTGGCCTGCACAGAGCCCTGGCCTCAGCCCTACTGAACATCTTCAGGATGAATTGGAATTGGAATGCTGACCAAGCATTCTCACTTGACATAAGTTCCTAACCTCAGTAACTCTTTTGGCTGAATGTGCAGAAATTGCAACAACTCATTCCAAGATCTAGTGGCAAGTCATCCCAAAAGAGTGGAGGTTACGATAACAGCAAATCTGTATCACTGTGTATTCTATCTATCCATCAATCCAACTTTAATCTATTTATCTGTCCATGTATATCAGTGTGTCTGTTTATATATCTTTGTAGCTTTATCTATCCATACATCTGTCCTATATGTAGTCATCCATCCATCACTCAATCCATCCATTAATCCAATGGAAATCCAGTGGGTTTCCATCTCCTGTGTTATTACACATATCTTTCCCTTATGTCTAATCCTATTTTCCACGTGCTTAATTAGACCTGACAGACGTTAATCCATGCACTATTTTATGTTGGCTGTTTTTGGGCTAAAATTCTGACAAGAGGAATTTGATTCTATTTCACACAACCAATCTTAGCTGTCAGCAGACATTGTCTGGGTTGTCTCTGGAGGACCTTTAAAGCTGAGGATAAATCCACATGTTTTGCTTTTTCTATTTTATCACTAACTCCATGTGACAGAAATATATAGTGATTTCACTACCAGATGTTGGCGCTCATTCTGGCTTTTTCTATGTGAGTGATGTGCACTGTTGGCACACAAGTATTATCTAATCAATTAAATGAATGTTCTCTGCTATAAATGGCATAAACAGAGGTTGCAGATTTGAAAATCTATAATAGGGTGAATAGGTTGAAATGTAATCATCTGCTGTTCTTCTAATTCCTCAGAGTGCCAATTATAAGATTAGGAGACTCTTAATTCTTAAACTTATAATTTTTATTTAGTGGGTCATATTTTTTGCTGCCAAAATTCTGTACAAATGACAAGTCATTTAATATTGCTCAGATGATTATTATTATTATTTAAAGAAAATTGAGTCCTAATAGCTTTAGCACTGCTTCTTTTGTTTTGCAAGGCAAACAATGCTACAAACTCTGGAATATCATTTCTGTCATTTCTATTAAAAGCTGTTATAAAATCTAACACAAATCCAACAATCATCAATTTTAGAAATTGTTCTTTAAGATACCTTTAATTATTAATAGTAAAAAGGAAAAAATGCTTTAAAAACACAGGGTGATTTCATATTTATAAAGGAAATTGATATGAGTATCATTATGAGACAAACTGTGATATACAGCAGAAAATAAGCTGTTAAGGAATACAGCACATTACATGTTTGTGGCAAGTCAGCAGAGCTTAAAACCTCAGAAAATGCTGTGGTCACGAGTGTAAAGAAAAACTGAAAAATGAAAACTGGTTTAGAACTGAGGGAACTGCACATCAGACTTCAAAAATATCTGAGTTAGAATGCTTAAAGTCTGTTAGACAAATGGATGAATACACAACATGATAGATAAAGACTGTAGCTGGATGGACACGTGTGGATCGATAGAAAATCTTGTGGAATTGATGAAACTGGGGAATGTATATTCTGTAAAATAATTTAACAATTTAAAATAATTTACTATTTAACTAATAGATTTTGTTTTCTAGCAGTATGTGAACTTGGTGGCAAACAAAATGATTTGTTTCTGATATTTCGGCTGTTTCCTTCATGTTGGCGTGTGGCTTGTTTGGACATCATTAAAAAATCCAAGACAAATGAACATTATTACATATTAAAATTCGGTTACACATTTAATACACAGTATTGATCTTGTACAAAAAAATATTTTTGCTGCCATTGCATCCATAAATAAGGTTACTAAATATATTTAAGTGACAGGAAACTTCTCAAGTTGTACTTGATCCAAGATTTAATTTAGACCAGTGAGTAGGTAGAGTACAGTATTTCTTATTTTTAGTGCCTATTGGGTTGCTGAGGATAGATGTGGCTTGCTAAATGTGGGGAGAATAAAATGCCATGTGCCAGAATGGATGTTGCATTTTGAAGTAGAATCGTATCTACAGAATCATATCAAGCCTCCAGACACAGATCGAATTCCTATTTTTTCATACATTCTTCGCAAAAGATTTGTAAAAGATTTTGGGAATCACAAACACAAATTACAAATAAAAGGTTTAGGGGAATATTCTAGACTTTAAAATGACCAATGTGGTAGTTGGTTATTTATGTTAATATCTGTTCAGTTGGAGATCTATTACTCTGCAAACATTTAACAAATTGTCATGTCTATAAATGCACTTTCTAGAAAGACACTTCCTTTCTTAGTCCAATCCAGTGGTGGGAACCTTCATGCTGAAGGTTATGACTGAATTCTGATTCATGGTGGCATCATGCGATGGATAACTGGCTTTTTTACCATTTGAACTCTAGTGTGTAAAAAGTTGAGCCAAGGGTTTACAACAAGAATCTTTTACAGTGAAACTTGCAGTTAAACTGACAATTTGCCACTTGCTCTATTGACCAGGAACAGTAGAAGAATTTTTTTTACCCCAGCTATGGATGGAAACAGATGATGTGATTTTGTATTTTCACCTAAATTATGTTGTATTACCAAAATATTTTAATCTTGACATGATAAAATATTGTATGCACATCTCTCCAATGTACACTATATTGCCAAATGTTTTGGGACACCAGCCTTAACATGCACATGAACCTTAATGTACATTCCATTCTTAATCCATAAGGTTTAATATGAAGTTGCAGTTTCAACTACAACAGCTTCAACTATTCTGGGAATGCTTTCCACAAGGTTTAGGAGTGTTTTATAGGAATTTTTTACAAATTCTCTAGAAGTGAATTTGTGAGGTCAGGCACTGATGTTGGACGAGAAGGACTGGCTTGCAGTCTCTGCTCTAATTCATCCCAAAGGTGTTCTATCAGGTTGAGATCAAGACTCTGTGCAGGCCAGTCAAGTTCCTCCACACCAAACTCCCTCATCCATGTCTTTATGGACCTTGCTTTTTACACTGGTGTGCAGTCATGTTGGAACAGGAAGGGGTCATCGTCAAACTGTTCCCACAAAGTTGGGAGCATGAAATTGCCCAAAATGCCTTGGTATGCTGAAGCATTAAACGTTCCTTTCACTGGAACTAAGAGGCCATGCCCTGAAAAACAACCCCATACCATAATCCCCCCTCCACCACACTTTACACTTGGCACAGAATGACTTGCAGTTAGGTAAGAACCGTTCTCCTGGCAACCGCCAAACTCAGACTCGTCCATCGGATTGCCAGACAAAGAAGTGTGATTGGCCACTCCAGAGAACACGTCTCTGCTGCTCTAAAGTCCAGTGGCAGTGTGCTTTACACCACTGCATCCGACAATTTGCGTTGCACTTAGTGATGTAAGGCTTGGATGCAGCTGTTTGGCCATGAAAACCTATTCCATGAAGCTCTCTATGCACTGTTCTTGAGCTAATCTGAAGGCCACACGAGGTTTGTAGCTACTGACTCTGCAAAAAGTTGGTGATTTCTGCACACTCTGTGCCTCAGCATGCGCTGACCCCATGATTTTACGTGGCCTGCCACTTCATGGCTGAGTTGCTGTGGTTCCCAATTGCTTCCACTTTGTTATAATACCACTAACAATTGACAGTGGAAGATTTAGTAATGAGGAATTTTCACGAATGGACATTGCACAGGTGGCAACCTATCACGGTATCATGCTTGAATTCACTGAGCTCCTGAGAGTGACCCATTCTTTCAGAAACGTCTGTTGAAGCAGTCTGCATGTGTATGTGCTTGATTTTATACACCTGTGGTCATGGAGGTGATTGGAACACCTGAATTGAATGATTTGGAGGGGTGTCCCAAAATGTTTGGCAATATAGCAATATATGGTAATATATGTATGCTCACACACTTACATTTAGAGTTTTCACATCACATTTCACCATGCAACTGGCTTAGAACTGTGGCGAATATACAGTATATGGGGCCAAAAAATAGAGTCTATTTTAATGATTTTTTATAACATGCTTAACGTTGTATTTAAACACCCATTAAAAATAATACCATAAGATTTCAAATCATGGAGATTTGCGCACTGATGCATGTTTTAGAGAGAATAAAAATACATCTTAGAATTTTTTTTCAACCTGCATGTTGTACTGCAAATAAAACCAAACATGCGCCCCAATTTCACAGGCACTAAAGTGTCAGTCAGTAATCCCCTTTGATTGGTGATTACTGAACACCTTTACACACAGGGACAAAGTAAATGTTACTGAGTGAAAGAGTGAAACCACAACTGTATAAATCTACAATCCTCTCCCACAGCGGAATGAAAGCGCTTTAAGAACTGGCCCTAGGTTGACCAGGGCACCAGCTACAATCCGGTGAAAAGCACAAAAGGACACAAATGATCTTTTCTGGCCCATTCATCTGTCCTCATTATAGAGCAATATGTTGTGTTCAAGACAGATGCGTCTCCAAGGGATACTCTAAGAATGTTAACATTTCACTTGTTTAATATTCACTCTGTTTTTTCTGTCTCTATTTTGGTGTGAAACTGCTGACTCCTAGTGAAAGGATCCCGACAAGCTAGGAGACAAATGAATTAACCGTAAGTATACTGTTTAAACAGATTACAATGAACCTGTTTATCTTTTCAAAACGAATGCTTTGAGTGGATCTGAAACCATCTCTATATATAAACGTCTTGCAGGAATCAAATGAGAAGATCATAACTCAAAGAGAAAGAGCAAGTCCCATCAACTCTACAGACTTATATAGATTTATACATATTTTTTGTATTATTTCATCATACCAGTTTGGAGCCAATGGCATATTGTGTACAAGACCTTAAGTGACCTAATTACAAAGCAATCATACATTTCAGGTTCCCTGTGCACAAACATTTCTCGAATAAAAACTGTGAATGAGAATTATTTAAAGAACATTATTTAAAGAATCATTAAAAAAACAGCTTTTCCTGATCCTTCCTGATCATGTGTCACTATCTGAAATTATGTGTCAAAGTGTGTAGAAAGTAACCACTAAAAATAATTGCATATGTGATTGCATAAGCCTTGTTAAGCCGTCAACTCTAATAAAACACAGCTAGTGTTTCCCAAAAAAAGAAACAAAACTGCACATTTAAAAGTATAATGAGGCACACATGAATGCATTATATACTTCTGCATAATAAACTTAACAATGCATAATAAACTTTTTAAAGCCACAATAAGAAATTTCAGATCAGCAAAATAGACAACAGTCAGTTATAGGAAGTTTCTTACACACATTTGTATGATTTTGGCAAAATTTATATATGTAGTAGATTCCTTTATTCCAAGATACATATAGTGGAAGATCTTTAACCACTGCACCAGATGCATTGTAAACAAATAGATGAAAGCCACTATGATACTGCAACTGCTAATGAGTGAGAAAATGTAGCAACTCCAATATCATTACCAATACCAATATAACTCTAATGGTTTTAAACATCTAAGTACTGAATAATTTCAGAATTTTTGCATTGTTTTTCCATTTTTTAATCACACTGAAAACACACAAACTGATCATAAACACATTAAGAATACTACCTGAGCCTGGAATTGCATTTAACACTGAAGCCAGTCAATTTGATGTGTTGTGTGCCAGCAAAAAATGTCTAAAGTAACAGTGTTAAGCACTATATTCAGTAATGCAGCAATGACTAAGTACTATGCCATTCATAAAGCATGCAGTAGAGGTGCAAGTATTAGTGTTTTGTCCATTCCTGAAGAAATTCTGTCCACCCAGCCTTCTCCTGCAGTTATTTTTTCATGTGCCTCCTATAATATTTGGTGCCATTTTCCAGTATATAAACATATTATTCATTTTAATTACATTTGACTCACTCATTTCAGCATATGCAAAATCTCAGCAACACAGTGAAGTGTTAGGTGGCTCTTTTTTTTTGCTTTGTTATGCAAACATGATATTAAAATAATTTATATAAAATAAAGTCTTGACAATTTTCCATAAACTTTTTTATCTGAGACACAAGCCTTCTAGTGCAATATCAGGTTCACCATTCTTGTAAAAATATTGGCTAAGATGTATTTTGCCACTGCACTGCAACATAACATCAGGTAAGGGGTTTCATGAATATGGCACATTTGTATAATATGATAATTCTTCCTAAAAATAAGAAGGATAAAGGAATGATAAAGAAATAGGATCAATAATTCTATATTTAGTTTATTGTAGTCTTACAAGAAGCAATAATAAATAAATTTGACTATGTTCAAGATATTCTCACATCATAGTACCTAGTACATAGTTGCTCATCAAAGAAAAAATCTCACCCTGGATGGCTGCAGCATGGTTTATAATGAGGTACTTTAGCTCAAGGCTGTAGGAGAGAATGTTCTGCGTTGTGTCTCTGCGTGCCGCATTGTGGTAGCTCTCCTCCATTTTGCGTGTGCAGCAGGTCGGACCCTTGTGTTCGCAGATTTGGAGGTCTGCATCTAGAGGAAATATATAAAAAAACTTCATAAAATACTGAAATTATGACTGCATGCAACTTATAACCTGTAGTAGGGTGTGAAACTGCTCAGTACCAAGAGCTGTTGGCTCAATGGTTAAAGGAGAAGTAGAGAATAAGCGAGGGCTACATTCCACTGCTCTACTTTCAACACGTTGTCAAACAGCAATGTAAACAATCCAACCTGTTATTGAAAGAGGTTTAAATAAAAATGTCAGCTTAGAATTTCATTACAACTATATTTTGGACACCAATGTGGAGCAGTGGAATGCTGTGAGTTTAAATCCCAGATCTTCCACACAGCCACAACTGGGTCATGAGCAAAGACATTAATACTCAAGTGCTCACCATGTGCTTAGAATAAATAGAACCTAGACATGTAAAGCAATGCTGGATTTTACTAAGAAAATCATAGATTTTTTTTTTTTTTAGATTTTATTTTTAGCAGCGTTTGATGAATGTCCAAATGTGTTGTTTCAGTAAATAGTGACATGCCTTTTGAATACAATACAATACTAGTAATTGCTTTTTGGGGGGTGTTTTTTGATTTTGTTCTTGTTTTTTAGATAACAAAAATAAAGAAAAGTAAAAAAGCTCTGCCTGAGGGATGGTACCTGCCTGTGAAATGTCCTTACTCTGTCCTATGTGGTGAATCTGATACAGCCGAGTAAACCACACATTACAACAGCTGACTGGGATCACTGCGTCCTCCCTGACCTTTCACATGCTCTAATCTACCTCACACACGCATATACAGCCTGACTCTTAAAATTTAAAGTTAAAACAAAAACAAAAAGATATGATTCAAAGTATTTAATAAATAGAAATGTTGAAAGTAAACATTTTTGAGTTATATTACATATCTGTGAAATTATTTTTTATAAACTATGTTTTCATAAACCAATTTAGTTACCCCACTTGGCAAACTTATTTACTTAAGACAACACATTGCCTTATAAGTAACTAATCCTTGTAAAGTTTAGAGTTCTTATCTTATCTAAAGTGATTCTACTGAAAGGAAAATAGTTCATTGTAAGAATTTCCAACAAAAAAAAGGCAAACTAAAAAGCATTTTAGAGTTTTAGATATAATTTTGGAGTTTTTGCTCTGTATATAGACAGATATAGACAAATAGATGGATAGGTATTGAAAGACAAGTGAACAGACACACAGATGGACAGATCTGACATCAAAGCTGACATAAGGACAGACGGACTGAGTAAAGAGCATGAAGGGCATAGAAATACACAAATGTAGATATAGACAGACATAGATAGAGACAGGTAAATAGACAGGTTTGTACACAGGCAAATAAACAACAGACAGAGAGACAGACTAAATGTAGAATTTCCATGATTGTAAAGGGGCATCAGTCTGAAAAGAAAATGTCTGAGATTAGTTTTTAATGCAAATAATTATCCTGGTGGTTGCAAGTAAATATTTTTTACATATGGGTATTTTATAAAGACAAAACAAAAGTAATGACAAACAGAACTTAGAATCTCCAAAATAAGCTTAGCACAGATTTTATTTTTTAAATGTTTGACAAAAAATATTGAAATTATAATGGTTATGCAATTATGTTGCCAGTTTGTTAGCAAAATGATAGATAGATAGATAGATAGATAGATAGATAGATAGATAGATAGATAGATAGATAGATAGATAGATAGATAGATAGATAGATAGATAGATAGTTATTATTATTATTTATCACATATCACTTATCATTGTATCAGTATACCTACATTATGCCTACACTCATTGGACTTTTAATATTTAGATTATTAACTATTCTGAATAGAATTGACAAAGCCACTCTATATCCCACCCAAACTTTTATTACTAGCCTAAAAGCACACAAAAGCACAAAGCATGAAACATTTTGTCAATTAGAAGAACACTGATACTTTTCTTTATTTAAGTTCTTCAGCTTAGACACAAACCAACCTGTTGCTGCTGTTTCTGGGACCCATTTTAAAGGGCCAATCTGCCGCAGTTGGAAAGCTGTTTTAACTTCGTGGCAGCTATGTGCACCTGCACTCTGAACTCCCCAGTGAGGCCCAAAACTCATCAATATCCAACAGATCCAAACTCGCCACACTGTCTCACGGAGCATTTCACCATTTCAATCCATAGTCTCCTATAATAACAGAGCAACAAAGAAGTGCAAATCTATTCTGTAGAATTGCTCAAGAAGATTCCCCAGGGTCCAGCATTTATGAAGGCAGGCTTTGTTAATATCCTGAAAGAGAGCTGTGGTGAATTTCACATGCTTATGAATTCCCAGCAGCTCAGAAGACTTGCAGGAGCTAAAAGAAGCACTGCTGCCTAATTCAGAGAGGAGGGGAGTTGGCTGGGACTCTGCAGACTTCGCCCCCACTCCTCTTACTTTCCCCTCTCTATAGCTGCATGAGTGCCAAACAACACACACACACACACACACAGAGCAACTTAATCAGCTATTACACAAGTAGGATAGTTAATCAACAAGACAAAACCAATTTAGACCTGGACTAGACAATGGCACACAGTCTACACAAACAGAAATCTTTATACATTTACTGAGAGAGTATTTACACTCTTCAATAATCCATGGTGTGATCAGTTAATTAATGTTTCTAATAAACATGTAGTTTTTAATTAATTCTACATTACTATAATGTTTTATTGATAGAACTTAGACGTATTAATAAGGTAGACTTGTTCAAAAAAAAATTATACCAAGAATTAGTGTTCAGCATGGGGTTAGAGAGCCACAGTATATGTCCAAGAATTTTTAATAAATAGTCTAACATTAACTTTGTATATTAATAATTTGGGCTCGATATTGCCTGATAAAAATTTCTACCACTATTATAATCAACATGAGGCTTCACTGGGATCTGGTCACTATGTAACATCATCATGAACCACATACGGAAACAAGCCCTCCATTATGTGTTTGATCATGTGTTTGATCATGTGTTTTGTGTTTGATCATGTGTTTGATCATGTGTTTGATCATGTGTTTTGTGTTTGATCATGTGTTTGATCATGTGTTTTGTGTTTGATCATGTGTTTTGTGTTTGATCATGTGTTTGATCATGTGTTTTGTGTTTGATCATGTGTTTGATCATGTGTTTGATCATGTGTTTGATCATGTGTTTTGTGTTTGATCATGTGTTTGATCATGTGTTTGATCATGTGTTTGATCATGTGTTTTGTGTTTGATCATGTGTTTTGATCATGTTGTGTTCACTTTAACAAAACAACAAACTGTACATTGTACAGTCTCATATCACACCCAATCATGTGATGGCAGCACAATTCCTAAAATCATGCACATACAGGTCAAGAACTTCAGTTCATGCTTACAACAAATGTTTAGCACACAACAAATCCAGACAGTTGAATACTGGAAAAACACCAGGTTGCAAGTTTCAGTGTGCTATTGTTTGTTAATGTTACTAATGTTGCTAATGTTACATTTTTCTGTAAGCCTATAAAGCATTATTTTTAGGCGCTAGTTTGCAACACTCTGCTTATTTCTCTCATGTCTTGTGTCTCTTAAGCTCACACTGCCCTGTATTATTATTGTTCCGTAATACTGAGTACAGAGTAGAGTACACATCTATGCATGTTATATATCTTTATACATGTCCTGCATGTTATATATCTTTGTTTGATGTTACCTTTATGTGAGGCTTTGATCAGCATGACATTTTTTTTACCCCAATTCTTGGTAAATTTATCACAACAGTCCATATTAAGACTAGACCCCTATACTGCAGAGTATTACTGTGGGCAGTGGGGGCATGGTTTAGTGGGAATCTGCAGGCGGAATGTAGGGAAACGAGCAAATGCAAATGTCTCTCATTTGTAGATGCTTATTTAATTCTACCCAAGGTGCCCTGCCTACTAGTTATAATGAGCCATGTGGAACAGCTGCTCCCTGCTGTTCCAAGAGCCTCATTCTGTCGCTCCTGCATCTGCTCTAGCAACTGGATCACCTGGGTGATTGCACTGGGCTCCACTTCTACATGACAACATTCACTGAACTGTTTCATGCCCGGGTTTTGTCACCAGTGTGACACTATGCACCTCAAGAACATCACGGTGATATAACTGGGATTGTTTTTGGTTGTTGTTTGTTTGAGTTTTTTTTTTTGTTCGTGCCTTTTTGCATAAAAAAAGAAACACACAGTAGAATGTTTATTATATTTTATATAAATAGTTATATTTACATGTGAACACTAGAGGGCGTCATGACAGATAAATTTGCCACTGCACTCTGGAGCAGTGATAAACCAATGACTTTATACTATGTATAGTCTTTTGTAGAAACTGTCTTCTGTGAAATTATAGTTCTCTGTTATTGTATAGAGTTTCGTATATTTAATTTGTTAAGATGTATTACGCGATTTTTAAAAGCATAGAAAAACTTTTCACCCCGTGTGGGACTCGAGCTTACGACCTTCAGATTATGAGACTGACGCTGACTACTGGAACAGGAGTCCAGTAAAAGGGGAAAAGATGGGGGGAAAAGGGAAAAAAATTTGAAGAAAAGAGAGAAAAGAAAAGAAATTAAGAAAGCAAAGGAGAGATAGAGTGCCCGGTGTTGTTTATAGGCGCCTGTTCTGAAATTTTTCAAAATAAAAAATAGCTTTTTTTACTTAAAAATCTGCCATCCAGACTGAATCGGTTCGAAACCCACAACAGACAAGAATTAAATACTGCATTCAGTTTTAAAATGGCAAGTGTTAGTCTACAGAAATATTCCTGCTGTCAAAATGAGTCATTTTTTAAACTCCTGTGTAGTTAGTTGATTTCGATTATTTAATTTTATTTAAAAATATGGTTTCTCAATACATACTGTTAGAAATATTCTTTTTAGAAATAGTCCTTTTTTCTTTTTCTTTTTTTTTCTTTTTTTTTTACAAAATAATGAATTTTACTGTGTTGATGTTATTGTATTTTTATTCTGTTTTATTATTTGTCCTTAGGTGCTTCAGTATGCAAAAATAATGGAATAATATTGATTACTGAAAAGTGTGAAATAAATCAGTGACCAGTCACTGGGGTATATAAAACTTTATACTTTTATTTAAAAATTAATTAAAAAAAAAAATAGTAACATATGTCATATATTTATATTTATTCATATTTAAATAAATAGTAAAATTTCAGGGAATTCAGTTAGAACTTAATTTCACAGAGCTGTGAACACTAGAGGGCACCATGACACAGGCAAACCTGCCACTGCACTCGGGAGCAGTTATAAACCAATGACTATATTGTAGAAACTGTCGTCTGCAGTTGTGAAATTATAGTTCTCTGTTATAGTACAGAGTTTCGTATATTTATTTGTTAAGATGTATTACGCGATTTTTAAAAGCATAAAAAAAAAAAAATAAAAAAAAAATTCTGCCCCGTGTGAGGCTCGAACTCACGACCTTCAGATTATGAGACTGACGCGCTGCCTACTGCGCCAACGAGGCCTGAGCGTTAAGTGCATTGTTGTCATTAACATGCGTTAATGCGTTCAAACTGTCACTCGTCGATGTTTTCAAAAAGACAGGCAGAATATTTTATTTAGGAATTTTGTTTAATATTGATTTCTTCTTGGTATATACGGTAACTGCACCCGTTCAGCCCACAACCTCCGTTTGGCTATATGACTAAACTTTTTAAGCCATATGCTTAAACACTTAAACTTTTGTACATTTATTATGCACAGTTGTGAAGCTTACATTGCTTGCTCTTGTAAATAAAAGTAAGGCTGTTTGGTCTACAGCATGTCAGGCTGACAAAAAGTCAATATGCAGCAGTGTCATGTAGGTCAAAGCACTGATGAAATACTCATGTCTTTTTCACCCTGTTCCGTATAACAGGGACAATGTATTCTTACATTTACGTGCTAAATCACTCACTGTTAAACAGCAAAACTAAATATTGTGATAAAATTGTCAGTTAAAGGTGTTCTTAACTGAAAGAGTTTGTGTTTCTACATTACACCCATGCATTTCTAACTCCAGTATACTGGCAGATTTTCCACATGGCCTTGAATTGGTTAGTTATTGGGGGTTTTGGCTCAAGATATGAAAATGCAAAGGTGTGGAAATCTCTGATAAGAAACCTGCATGTGAGTTTGCCACGTTACCACAGACTGGGAGTAAATACAGGCCTGGGGAACTCATATTTCTTTCCTTCCTCTGTAATTAACCGCTGCTGGACTCTCATTGTAATGTCAGGCCTTAACATAACACTAGGTTATTTCATCAGTGTGGTGGTAGTATGTGGATTTGCCAAAGCTCTGGCGACACAATGGAGGCCACAGTGGAGTTTTCTGTCTGAGTTTATTGCAGCTTTTGCACTTGCAGCATGCCGACTGGAAGTGCAAACCATTTCTGAGATAGGTCAGTGGGCTGGAGGCCTGGGGCAGGATGTTACCCTCACCATGCTTTTCCTTGCATTAACTGTCCATGGAGTCATCATGCAAGGAGTCACCGGAAACCCTTCAGTTACTCTGATGGGGTACTTACAAAAAGAGAAAGGTGCAGTATCATCTTCTCTCACCATAGCAGGTCAGCTCGGAGGTGCCCAGCTTGCCCTGCTCTTTGCTGGATGGTATTGGGCGATGGAGCTCACAGACATGCATATGATCAAAGTCATGATGATGACTCAGTGCACTTCATCACTAAATGTACCCCTAATACAGGGGACCATCACAGAGGTCGTAAGTGCACTGTTTTTCCACCTAGTGGACCTTAGCCTTTGCCACAGGTCACAGCTGCTCCGTATTCCCATCCTGGCTCTGCTGCTCACCTTCCTCTATTACACAGGTTAGTAAAAATGAATTTATATATATAAATTCTGTTTTGTTTATATTAGCACTAGCTGGCTTTTGTTTCATTTCCATTCACTTTCAAAGGCAATTTTTTCATGGTCCAGGCAGAGTATAGATCCAGTCCCGAGATTTCCTTACACTCTGAAGGATCTGGAGCATTTTTCAAGGACATTTGGGATAAAATTGACAAATTAAGATGTGCTTACTTGGTAGACTCTTAGAACAAAGAGACTGTGCTGTATTTTAAGGAAAAATGTGCTTTGCTTGTATTTAACACAGGATGTGCACACTTCAACAACACAAGTTTCTAGCTAAAATGTTTTGTATTAGATTAACATTTGTATATTTTTGGTTGCTATAATCACATTAAAAGTGGTGGAAAAATCTGTCATGCTTTGTCTTGATTTATTTATATCACAGAAACCTTCAATTTCGACAGTGGTTTTTATACTTTTCTAACTTTTGTTCTGTGTTCCCAAGGAAACAATTACACTTCTGCTTATGTGAACCCATCACTTGCTTATGCGCTTACATTCAATTGTCCTGGACACACCTTCTGGGAGTATGCTGTAGTCTACTGGTTTGGGCCCCTTATTGGTAAGATGGAACAAGAAAACACCAATATGCTCAATCTTTTGATTAAATCTCTACTGCTGTGCATGTAACCATTAATTCTGTCTTACTTAATGATAACATTGTGGCCTTTTTTTTAAAAATTTTTTACATATAACATGTCTTCTTTTTGGGACATCATGCTGAGTCATTTAAACCTAGACATATTTTACATCATGTGGTAAATATTTTGATTAATATTTTTTAGGTATGACCCTGGCCTTGCTTCTCTACATGGGTAACATCCCTTTGCTTTTCACCAAGAACCTGCTTTTCTCAAAAAAGACACGCCTTCGGCTTCCAAAAAGAAAAACATCTGAAGAAAAAAATTCATGACACCCTGTGCATTAACTTCCAATTATATATTTCCACTTTAATGCAGAATTCTGACATGCCGAAGATACATCCTAAGTTTAGAATATTTATTTTCAAGAAGGAAAAAACTAAATTTTATATCTTTTGCAAAAATAAAATATGCATGTACCATTTCATTGTATGTTCTTTGCACACAGAATGGAAACATCTTCATAAATGTACATACAAAATTATTTTTGAGCAAAACCACATGGAAAAAAAAGAACTGCAATTTAAATTTAAATGGAACAATTTACATTTTAATGTCTAACTTTACACAATGACATCATGCTTCATACGATGTACATGTACAGGCTAAAGCAAAAGCATAAATCCTAAATGAATAAATTAAGTATTGGTGGCTTGTTTAACAAAGCCTACAGTATACCATGAAGTTAACAGAATTGCAAGATACACAACACACTGCAACTAGTATGAATCACATGAATCTTCCAACTCGAGCATTTGCTGCTGTTTAAAATTTGTATTTAACTAAGCATAAGTTTGTAATGTTTCTGTTCTTGCCGTATTCTTCACCTAACGTAAAAGTCACAGCAGCAAACCTCCAGTGCTGCTGCCTGTAGTCATAGAATAAAGGAGCTCAGAGGTTGAACTTAAGAGGCTGCATCCTTCATCACAGGAGCCTCTGTACTGGGTTTACCAGGGTTATCTTTCTGGGTCAGATCTTTGGATGATTGACTGGCTTCTGTGAACATTCAAAAATAAATGAAAAACTTGGTAAAATAACACATAACAGCACACCCTATATTTCTGTAAGGATATAAAAACGTTATGAAAACCTGATGAATCAGGCTACATAAAAGAGAAGAGACAAAAACCAGTGAGTTAACATTAGACATGTTATGTTGTCTGCATAAACTAGAGGAACAACTTGTTTGATTGCCATTTATTCAGACTTATACTCACTGAGAATTTTTATTTATTAAAAAAAAAAACCTCTATGCAGGGTACGGCCTCACTTTGCTCTCAAAACATATTCATTTTTTTGTGGCATTGATTCCACAAGATATTGGAAATATTCCTGTGAGATTCTAGTCCATGTTGAGATGATTGCAGCACACAATTCCGGCAGATTTTTCAGGTGCACTTTCATGCTGTGAATCTCCTTTTCTACCTTTTTGTTCTACTGGATTCAGATCCAGTGACTGGGGAAGGCCACTGAAGATCACTGATCTCATGGTCATTTCATGAAACCAGTTTGAGACAAATTCTGCTTTGTTACACGGTACATAATAACACTGGAAGTAGTCATTAGAAGATGGTTAAACCATGCCATGAAGGGAGGCACATGTTAGCAACAATACTCAAACAGGCTGCGACACTGCAATACCAAGTGACTAATTGGTATCAACGGACCAAAGGATGCCAAGAAAATATTCCACATATAATTACACCACCTCAGCAGCCTGGACTGTTGACCCAAGGTAAGCTGGACCCATGGATTTAAGCTGTTGTCACCATCTGTGTGCTTCAGCAGAAACTGAGATTCATCAGACCAGCTTACATTTTTCTCAAGTATTCAGCTGTTCAGATTTGGTGAGCCTGTGCCCACCGCAGTCTCAGCTTTCTATTCTTGACTCACAGAAGTGGAAGCCGACATAGTCTTCTGCTGTTGTAGCCCACCTCAACATGATGTGTATTCTGAGATGCTTTTATTTTCTCCACAGTTCTACCAAGTGCTATGCCTTCCTGTCAGCTCAAAATAGCCTGGCCAATAGAACTAATAAAAGAAGATTTAAAACAAAGAATCAAACAAATAAATGGAATACAGGATTGTTATTTGTCACCTGGCTGAAGCTGATTCTCTAACTGAGCCTCTGGTTGGTCCACCCACAACTGATGTTTTGGGTTGTTTGGAAACTTTTTGGTTTGCCCACAGCTGAGACATCGTATTAGTGTTGCACGCTGCTTCTGAGAACCTTCTACAGATGGAATACAGACAAGAAATAACTTGGAAAAACATACATCCAGAAACATATCCAGTGCTGATTTAACACCAGAAGAAGAAGCCTTTATAGAGGTGAGATGGCTTCATTTACACAGCAAGCACATAAGATTTATATGTAAAATGGGTTTACAGTAAGTCCCAGGCTTACGAACATTTGAGTTGGGAACTTTCACAGATACGAACGGTCCTTACATTATGAACATTCATAGATGCAAACAAATAGCGAAAGTAGCTCACGTGTCTGCAGGATGTTGTCACAGTTGTGACACAGTGCGATTGGCAATCAGACAGCAGATAAGAAAGTTAGTCTAAATCCATAACTGCTGTCTAAATATTATACCCTTTAGTGATACCCATAGTAATCCATTACTGCAACTGCAATAACATGATCCTACAAAGAGCACTACAGATCCAGTGGAAAAGATTTTTGAGAATTATTGAGGAGGGCATCCGTCAGGACCAACCGAGATAAAAAGACAAGCAATTTAAGAAACACACATTTACTAGACTTACTTTTGATGACTGAATGTAGTTCATAAACCATTATCATATCATTTTTGCACTCATATGTAAATATCACAAACATTTAAGTATTGACACTGAAATTAGTTCACAACCAATGGAAAGAGTTTTTTAAGGGGGTCTACCACCAATCCCAGAATTAAAATTTTGTTATAAAATGAAGGAGAAAACTTACTTTTCTGTCTAACAGCTGCTGTAACTCCGGGTATCAGTAAAGCGCAACATTTCCTACACATGGTCCTTTTCACCGAGGGATCTCTATATGGACCGGAGTTGCATTATTAAAACAATTACCACTGAAGAACACTTACTATATAGACTTCATCATTCGCTCGTTCATATTTTATACATATTACATCTTGAATCCTGAAAATAGAAGTAGTAGTCCATGATACTCACTGTCTCAGAACCAGGCGCTTGGCTATGGTCTTCTGGGTGAAGCAGTAAAATCGGGCCAGTTCAATGTTCTCCGGGTTTTGGGCCAATACACAATGTGCAGCCTTAAACAAATAATTAGATTTATTTAATTTTCAGAGACACTGTGATGACCAGCGAAAAATCTTTGCTAGATTACTCACCTGATAGAGGAAGTTCAGTCGCTGAAAAGCTTCTTTGTCTTTGATATTGGACGCCATTTTATTTCTCAAACGTTATGTTATACCTAATAGCTGATGTGGTCTTTAAATCTCATCAACAAACACAAACATATATCGCGTCTAAACTTCGCCTGCTACATCTTGAAAAGTAGACATGCTTGTTTATTTAGTCTCCCTCGCTGGTGATGAGTTACAGCAGACATACCGATTACATCGCCCTCTATAGCGAGGGAAGACTCTGGGAACTGCATTCACTGCTGGGAAATGGAGCAAATGTGCAAACTAACGTTGCTTCAGCAGCCAATAAAATATTTACGTTTGAGTCGCCAATTTCCAACAGCACAGGTCCGAAGTTTATAACGGTTGTATTTGGTATTGTGCAGGTAATATGGCTGTTTTTTAAGTTACAAAAATATCATGTAAACATGTAAAGAGCCACGACTAACTGTACTGCGGAATGTGCATTACATTTAAGAAAGTTTAACTTCAACAAGGATTCTGATTGGAGGTGCTGGGAGTCATTTTTGTGATTCATTCCAAAAAGCTAAGCAGTTAGATAACGTTACTGTGAATGACAACGTCGCAGGTTGCTGGAAACCAGTAAGCAAATTACTAGTTTAAAGTTATTATAAACTTATAATATATTATTATACTATAAAAGCGAGTGGCCCGTACGGGGATCGAACCCGCGACCTTGGCGTTATTAGCACCACGCTCTAACCAACTGAGCTAACCGGCCGTGGCTGTTATCCTAAGTTCCGTGTCTCCCTGAATAATTTCATAAATCTAAACTTACTACACAAAGTTATCTTCGTTGATATTGAGTCTTTATATCATGACCACATTTCACAAGATTGACCTTTTCAGTTGCACTACAATGGGTATTTTTTTAAGATGTTAAGTTTCGATTGTAAAATATTTGCATAACTTAAACTAGAAAACCTAAATCCATTGTAGGAAATGTAAACAGTTTGACGTAATAGTTTAAGTAATGTCCCTGAACAATGTCACATTATTATGCGTAGCTATTGATGTATATGCAATATCCCCATTTTTCATTACAAAGGGTACAAGGTAGGTATTACATCAAAACTCTTTTCTGTTCTGGCGCCTAGGTGGTGGAATGAACTTCCCCCAGATGTTTGAACAGCTGGCTGAAGACCTACATCTGCCTGAAATACTTAAACTAGCTCTTATTTTTCCTGTTTGTTTTATGTATTAGAAAAAAAAACCTGAGTTTTAGACTTATTCTTATTCTTAGCCTGTGACCCAGTGAACCAGTGCTGATGTATACACTAACAGAGACTTCTACGCACTTTTCTACGTCGCTCCGGATAAGGGCGTCTGCCACATGCCATATAATAGAAATGTACCGATTCCGGGGTCAGAGATTATAGAGTTATTTTGGCCGCTAACACTTGTGGTGCGCTCTTCCACACCATACTGTAGCTAAAACTTACTGTTAGTAGTTTATCTAAAACTAAGTGATTAACAAAAATGCTCTGATAATCAGAATCAAACGCTAAAGTGGTTCTCATATGTTTTAGATGATGCCTGCAGACGGCGCTGTATATTTATAAAAAATACATTTGATATTGATTAAGATAAACACTGGGTAGTTGGAACACATACGGAATAATTAATTAAAAAAAATCATAATGTAATGTATATCAGGCGGACTGGAAGAGTAAAATTAGTAAAACGTGCGTATGGTAGCCACAGTTCTGAATATTGTTATAGATCAACAAAAATATAGTGGTTTAATGTATAACAGTATACATTACGTATTTCAATGCTGCTTTTTCTGAAAGCACGATTAATTTAGCGGCACATGTATTGGAGCGGCTTTTAGATACTTAGCGGTAATATCTCTGAAAGATAAAAGCGAGCATCCGACACCATAGAACCTTACGATGCAACGCGATCATTTTAAATAATAAATAAATGCGTAACAAAACGAATACACAACAATTCACAGTATTTATAAGAATTAAGTCTTAACGTTTTAATAATCCTTTACATTTTAAAATGTCGTACATGTGTTATGTTACTTAATCGAACCAAGTTAGATTGCTTCAGAATGACCTACTATATGCTCAAAATTAATTTATTATTGTGGAGTTGGTTTTACCATCTAACAATCAGAAATTTTTATTTCATAATAGACTAAACTGTCCCTCTGTCACAATTATATTGATTTATGTACAGTGTCTTGCAAAAGTAGTCATACCCTTTGAGCTTTTCCACATTTTGTCACGTTACAACCACAAACGTAAATGTATTTTATTGGGATTTTATGTGATAGACCAACACAAAGTGGCACAAAATTCTGAAGTGAAGGGAAAATGATAAATGGTTTTCAAAAATCCTTACAAATAAAAATCTGAAAAGTGTGGCGTGCATTTGTATTCAGCTTCCCTTACTCTGATGCCCCTAACTAAAATCCAGTGGATCCAGTTTCTTTCATACGTCACCTAATTAGTAAATAGAGTCTGTGTGTAATCTCAGTATAAATGCAGCTGTTCTGTGAAGCCCTTTAGAGATTTGTTAGAGAACATTACTGAACAAACAGCATCATTAAGCCAAAGGAACACACCAGGCAGATCAGGGATAACGTTTAAAGAAGGATTAGGTTATAAAAAAAAAAATCCCAAGCTTGGAACATGTCACAGAGCACTGTTCAATCCATCATCTAAAAATTTAAAGAGTGTGGCACAATTGTAAACCTCCCAAGACATGACCATATACCTAAACTGACGGGCTGGGCAAGGAGAGTATTAATCAGAGAAGCAGCCAAGAGGCTCATAGTAACTCTGGAGTAGCTGCAGAGATTCACAGCTCAGGTGGGAGAATCTGTCTGTAGGACAACTATAAGTCATGCACTCCACAAATCTGGCCTTTATTGAAGAGTGGTAAGAAGAAAGCCATTGTTGAAAGAAAGCCATAGGAAATCCTGTTTGCAGTTTGCGACAAGCCATGTGGGGGACACAGCAAACATGTGCTCTGGTCAGATGAGACCAAACTTTTTGCCCTAAATGCAAAACACTATGTGTGGCGGAAAACTGACACTGCACATCACCCTGAACACACCATCCCCACCGTGAAATATGGGGGTGGCAGCATCATGCAGTTGGGATGCTTTTTCTCATCAGGGACAGAGAAGCTGGTTAGAGTTATGAACACAGAGTACGCCATTATGAAGTGATCTGAGTTGATTTGATCCATTAACATTTTGAAGTTTTTATTTTGTAATGGATTAAAAACTGCTTACTGGGTGAATTATATTGACAGATATGGTGATTTTGGTAAGCAATTACTTCAAAATTCCACAGTAATATTACTTGACCTTTATTTAGAGTATAATTATGAAGTGATATGATTAACTTAAAATTTGAACTGTTTATGTTATAATGGATTGTTATAATGGACTGCCTTCTGTCTTAATTATCATGACCGATATAGTGACTTTGAAGTGGAATATATCCGTAATTCTACAGTAAAATTAATTTATCTTTTTTTTCTACCTTAAAACAATATTGTGTCTCTTAAATCTTATTTTTTTCCCCATTGTTAAAAAGTAAAGGGTTTAGTCTTTATTCTCTGTGAATTGTTGTCTATACTGTAAATTGTTGTGTGTTCGTTTTGCTACGCATTTATTTTAAATGTTCGTTTTTTATTAAGCTCTGGTGCTGATGCGAATGTGTTCGAGGATGCTCGTTTTCCTTTTTCAGAGCTATTACCGCCAAGCATCTAAAAGCCGGGCCCATAAATATACCTGCGGCTAGTTTAAACTTGTTTTCGAAAAGATCGTCTGTCTTAACCGCTGTATATCTCCAGTCCAGGTGTAGGAGTGAAAATAATTATTGGGAAGAAATTGAAAAATATATAACGAGGAGTGGGATGAAATATTTGGATAAGTAAGAGATGGTGTAAATCGTCATTAAATTACGTTTACTAGTTAGGTAGTCATTTTTCTGCCGTGCTGACTTTAAATTCTCAAATTTTCTAGTTAACCCAAGTCAAGCACCAATCAAAGGAATTAATTTTACCCTAACTGTCTGCATTATATACGTTACACTATGTCTTTTTTTGTCAATCAGTATTAAGCATTCAGAATCAAATGTGTCTGAAATCTGAATGTACGCACATATCAAGCGTATTGGTTTGTCACCATGGATTATTGTTGATTATTGGAGTTGTTCAATCATTTATATATCGGCGTCAGCAGGTGTAATATAAATCACATGAGGACCACTTTGGAGTCTGATTCTGCAAGTGATGCTTTATTACTTTCCATTTCACAGATTATCACACAAGCCGGTAAGATGATGTTTTTCTTCTTTGGTTCAAATTCGTTAAAGTTTAAATTAGATGTATCTGAAAACTATTTCTTGGTAACTTCCGAATAAAAAGTGACTTAAGAAAGAAAAAAGTACATAGTGACCTAGTCACACAGACGGTAGCACAGCGCCACAGAGCATTAGTGGCCAGAAAAATATTGCAGTTTGGAGAGCGGCACAAGCATTGGTGGTTCAGTGGTAGAATTCTCCAGGTTCGGGCAAGGCGTGTATATTGGGCATTCAGTGCCAGCCAATCAAATTGAAGCTTTTCTGCTGCTGTCCCAGGTGCTAAATTCATGTCGCAGCCAATTTAAATTTATTAAAACGTTTGTCAGGAGCGGGGTTCGAATCCCACTCAGTGCAACTGAATGACTTTTTTTAAATGAGTGAAAAATTGCTGCAATTTTTCAAAAAATGCTGCATACGTCTTTGCGAACTATAAGCACAAAGACAGCATGCAGTTCATGAAAGAGTTTATGTAAACACACATTTATGAATAATATATAATGAATTCTGTAAATAGAGACACACAACACCATAGAAATCAGTGTTTATCAATCAATTTATTTATTTGACACTAAAGAGCAATCAAAACAAAAAGCAGTAGTGAAAAAACACACACACCAGATGATGCACATATATACATATTATTGCAAACTTTAAACACTAATTAATTTAATACACATTAAAATAAAGAAAAAATATATATACAAAATATATCTAAAAATAAATACAAATTCTATCTGAAAATATATACAAATACATCTAAAATATTTATACAGAATATATCTGAATAAGTTAAATATTTACTATTTAAGTGAACATATATTTACAACAGAACATTTATTTTTGTTTTCTTTTTTTCTGCCACCCATCTCTGTCTTTCAGTTTCATAAAAGGCAGACTTTATATATATATATATAAGTCTGTGTGTATACTGTATATGTATACATGTACCCTGCTTTAGTTCCATTTTACAAAACGTACACAGGCATCCATCATGGTGAGCTTCAGGTCTCTTGAGCTTTAGCTGTCTTTTCTCCTCCACTCATTTCTTTGTGGGTGCAAGTTCTCTCTGAACGAACTCACTTTCCATAAAATCTTGAAATGGCATCCTGGGGTTTGTTTGTCCTTCAGTACTGTAAGCTTTTAAGACCTTTTTGGAACAGTAGAAGTATGTGACAGGGCCTTGCTGATTAAAAAATAAAGTGGACAGAGGTGCCATAATTCTCATTACAAGACTTTGGCTGTCCACAGGCCAGACACGTCTTTGTCTGTTTCTGCTGTTGCTGCTGTTGTTGTTGTTGTTGCCTCTCCACGGTGCCCTCAACAATTTTCTCAGTGGTGTGGTATGAGCAGGTGCTGGTGGGTGTAAAACTGCAGGGTGCATCGTTACCACTGGCACACTGGTAGTTTCATTTCCCTCTGTCAATGCGTGCCACAAGTGCTGTCAGTCACGCAGTTTTTCTGAACAGCATACCAGTGGATTCTAAAAGTTAAGCATTTTAGTTTTATGGAAAAGGGAAAAAACAAAGGCAGTAGGTGCATGATATTGTTCATCTGTTAAAAGTTTAACTGGTTCTGACTGAAGTCCCAAATGGACACTATAAAATGAAGACAGCAACGGCATCTACAAAAAGCAATAAAAGAGCATCAAGAATGTTACTATACTGTAATTAATAAATGTATAATAGCAATGTCTTTTAAGTTTCTTCTTCTTTAAAAAGTCTGCTTGATTCTAGCTGAGGACTCAAGATCACATCAGGATCACCAGGGTGGTCTGTAGACTGGACAGAGGGTGTGCTTCCTTTCTCAGCTGGACTGAAAGCTTAAATGGTCTTGCTCTTGTGCTTTTCCCAGTCCAGCACAACAGTGTGACATCCAGGTTCAACCTACTGGCGCACACCTGAAGGCCCGGATACTTTGGCCTTTCTAACCCCCCCCGCTGAAACAATATTAAGGTCGGTGATTAGTGATGGATCAAACACTCCCAGAAGCCGAACACCTGCTATTTTCAGATCCACCAGACACTGAAAGTTCTGGTGTGCCACTCCGGTCATGAAACAGTTCAGAGGAAACAAGTGTGCCAGTGACCCACTGAGCCTGGTGAAAGTGGTAGCCCTTCTGCTAAGACTTTCCTCTTATTGGAATCCAAACATCAACTTTAGCACCCTTTCCCTGGACATGATTAAGCTGAATTGTTCCACCATGTCTGTACAGGATCTCATCAGCCACCTCAGGATCACTAATACAGCCTCACAGGATGTGAACTGGCTGAATGTGCCATGTCTTCAGCATAGAGGGTTTGTACAGGGGAACACTGTTTGGATTCTTGAGGCTGGGGAAATCAGTGACATCACTTATGAAATTGGCATTTAAACAGTAAAAATCCTGGATTTTTTTTTCACATTTAATAGTTTAGATAAGAACTAATGTTAACAGATTTAAGAAAAAAATGTTCATCCCGAACATAACATAATAATAAAAATAGTGAATTTGCCCACAGTGTATTATTGTCCTATTGAAAATTTGTAAATCATATTTCCAAAATTTATATATCAAATTAAGGTTTGTAACAAAAAATCATTCGATTTGCTGAAATACATTAAAAGTTATTAAGAGTGAAAAATGAAAACATCCCCAACAGTACCCAACAGGGTTAAGCAAAACACAGCATGCTACCTCCAGTTCTAGTCAGTGGAGAGAAGTGTTATTACTTCAAAAAGAAAATATTTATGGAATGGTAATCCAGAATTTGCACTATGCTGGAGACAATGTAACAACTTAATGGCTGATTATTTTTATATATTTTGGAACTGTCCAGCAATTCAATCTTACTGGTTAATGGTGGTCACTGAAATAGAATCAATACTGGGTTTTGAGATTGATCATAGCTTTGGTACTATATATTTAGGAAACATACCGACTGAGCCCTGCGATGGACTGGCGACCTGTCCAGGGTGTACCCCTGCCTTTCGCCCTATGTGCGCTGGGATAGGCTCCAGCAGACCCCCGTGACCCTAGGAATCCTAGGAATAAGCGGGTATAGACAATGCATGAATGAATGAATACCGACTGATTGCTTGGCAAAAATTATAAAATACTTTCAGAAATATGCAAGGAGCAGCAGTTTTTTACTTTTTCCTTTGAATCCACACTAAGAGGCTCCTCTTAGAAGTGTTACTTCTAAATGTCTAATTACTACTTTCTTGATTTCGGAAATGACTGACTTGGAAAAAGCATTTCTACATTCTGCCATCACTGCAGTCTTCTCTGACCTTCCAGAGGTGACAAAAAATATTTTAGAAAAGACCTTGCAATCCCTTGGTGTGGAGAACTATGATGATTTTAAGTTTATTGATGAAGCCGATATTCTACCAGCATTGAGGCCAGTTCAAGCAAGAAACGACCTTGCTGGAAGCTGAAATGTAAGACATGTTATTGCTGTAAAGAATACAACCAGTGCCTAAAATAGCTGACCTAAACAATCGGAAATATAGAAACATTCACGTTGTGTTCTTGTTAGTTCTTTGTGCGTGTGTGTGTGTTTTTTGTAGGGCAAACTCCTGAAACTAGTAGCTCATCTGTTGGTGCCTCGCCAGAACCTCCCTGTATCCTTGCAGTCTCTTTCACCCAGAAGTTTAAAGAGTTTAAAGCCCTGATATAGATTGGGTGAGTATCATTCGTTGGAGAGAGGAGAGCAACCAAGTCCACGAATGATGGACCAAGTCTGAGATGATGCGAAAAAGTTCTTGCAGAAGTAGAATTTGCCAAAAAATGGTGGCAAATTATTCAAAATCTCTGCCAGACATAATAAAGGGAGACGTGATCGGGCAGGGGTATCACTCTTTAGTTAAGCAATTCCAATGTAGGATGGAAAATGTAAAGTGGTCAAAAGCATCGCACTGATGATTCTGGCACTGACAAAGTCCCTCCAGAACAGAAAGCAGCAATCCAGGACAGTTATGGGTGTATTAACTGGGATTTAAAATTCCTGCCTTTTGGAAAGACCCCAGAGATCCAAGAGGACAAGAGATGCAATTCTAGAGGTCAAACATCTAATGAAGCTGAGTTTTTTCACAAAATGTAAACAAGTTAACCTGGGGAAAAATATAATAAATGGTCTCTTGAAAGAGTGGCCATTTTGGTTCAATGAACTTGAATGTTATGGCAGTCCACTTCAAGGAACTTACTGGAATTGAACTTATAGAAACTTTCACTTGGAATGTGGGTCTAAAGGGGAAATGATTCTTGAACTACTGAAATACTGTTGGTGTTAACAAGAATAAAAAGTTTTTACAGGCTGTAACAAAGTGGTCTGAGAGATGGTCAAAGGCTCTGAAGTGGTCAAAGAGATTTTGCTGCTTTTGGTGTCTTACTTCAGTGGGAAGGAAGACACAATGTTCTGTTATGTGGACAGGTGGACCAAGTTCATTTGACTCACGCCATTGTTGTGTGTGGCAAGTTATTTTTTTCTTTCCTGGTTCTTTCATGTTCTCTTGTATATCTGTTTTCTTCCCTTTCTTTCTCTCTTTTTCTGTCTATTAGGACACATTAATCTTTTTATTTTACACTTTAAATATTTCATTAATAATAGCATGAATTAAAACACTGAATGTAAAGTTGGTGCTGCTGTTAACCAAGCTATGGTATTAATACACTGTTTTGCCTAATGCCTGTTTTGTTTATTTCCCAAGAGAGCTGGGTCCTGCTGCACAGCTGTACAATAAACTGTAACCGTTTTACTCTTGCCTGTGCCTATCAGTGTGCTATTGTCTCCAAACTTTCACAACATGGGTTCATAATTGAATGAGGGAGTGAAAATGTGTCATATTCTTGAAAACTCTGGAACAAACTATCAGCCTAAGCAATGCAGAACTCTAATATTAAGGATTTTCTTTTTTTCAGAAGTGGGTTTGGAAGGATAAAGATGCCCAATGACTGGGTTATATTTTTGTTGTTGTTTTGTGTCGTTTCTCCATCCTGAGTATTTCAACTCCTGAGAATGAGTAACGACTCAGTGGCAGATGTTTTTTTCTACATCACTCTCAAACTCTAATTGTATTCCAGAGAGCATTCAAAACACTACTCAATAGCTGTATATAGTAAAAGTAAAATTAGATATAAAATGAGAAAGTGCTATATAAATAAAGATTATGATAATGATGATGGTTGTTATTGTAACTGTATTACACCTTGGGTTGTACTTTATATAAAACAATAACAAATAAATGAACTCAATTAATTACTTTAAAGACATTTGAAAGTTTCCTGAAGAAAATGATTGCTGGCATCATTCCGAACAGATTCTAATTACATTATGATTTCTTTATTCTCTAGTTTTATGTATAGAGTGTGAAGTTGTGCATTGTGTGCATTTAGTGTTACATTTGCGTTTATCTGCATTAAGATTACAAGAAAATTGTGCTGCAATGGGAAACTCATTGTGCTTGTTGGTGAGGACGTTAAGTATGGATCATAGATACTGAGTTACAAATAATACGATTGGAAGGCTTTGGAGAAATATCTGCTTTTTGTTTTGTTTTGTTTTGTTTTGGTCTCACTGAGAAACTTGGATAAAGAGAGGACAATAATTCTCTGCAGTATGTTTGAAATTTTGTAATATATATCATAACTTTTTATGTGTATAAAACTGAACATTGTTGTATTTGTGAGCAGAAAAAGAAGAGCAAAGGGAAGCCAGAGGGAGATGAGAAAGTCAAGACCAATGATACAGAAAGGTAAGTAAGTAAGTAAGTAAATAAATAAATAAATGAGACTGTAAATGTTAAATATAGAAGTTAAATGTATTGTTTAGGTGCTAATTGCCCCACACTATCAGAGTTTTGCCTACTTTGGAAAGCACAGCAGTGGCACGGTTGTTATGGTCGTCATTTGTACACAAAATGATGCTTTGGAAGTAGGCTGCAGATTGTAGTATTTTTTACTGAAACTCATTACGGTTATGTTACTCAAATAACTTTATAAATGTATCAGAATGGCCTCAAATGTTATTCAAAAAAAGTCAGACAATAAGCCGGGGCAAGTGAAAGCATAGTTGGATGAATAATAATTTTCCCACTCGGTCAATTAAAAAAACTAAGGGAAATGCGCACTTGATTTTGGAGCAGCTAAAACCCAAAGAAATCATAATGATTTATTCATGTAATTACTGTGCAAAACCATGCCCTCTGAAATGATTATAATTAGCTGTGTCATATTAATGTACAAAATGAAGCATTTACCACCATAACATATTTCAGGGGGTTTAAACTAAGAAATACATTCCACATCACATCTCAGCTACACCTTTTATCCTAACTGAAAACCCCATGCCTCAAATGGCGAATAATTAGTATGTGGTCTGTCCAAGCAAGTACAATTATGGGCATTTGTTCCTAATTGTGGAATTGCTGGACAGTATCAGTATCAAAACTCCACCACTAGTATAATCTCTGACAGAATAGAAAAAGAAACATGTTAGAAATACTGTTCTAATATATAGAAAGTGATAAATCTGTTGTTTGTTTCTCCATTGCAGTAAAGAGAGACAGAAAACAAGTGGCAAAGGTGCAGAAAGTCCGAAACATTCAGCGGATCAGCTGGGGTTGGGCACACATGACAGAGACATAAAACCACCGTCTCTTAATCACATCGAGGAATTACAGACAGTAGAACCAAGTCCATACCTGAGTGAGGATGGTTTAAAGGAGAGATGTGTAGAGGTGCAGCTTAAAAATAAGAGCCTAGAGGATTTCGATTTCCTCAAAGTGCTTGGAAGGGGTTCATATAGCAAGGTTGTATTGGCTGAACTCAGAGGCACTGATAAAATGTTTGCAGTTAAGATGCTGGAAAAAAAAAACAGGATTAAGAATTACAAAAAAACTCATCGGGGTCTGCTGCTGTTTCCAGACTAATGACTGCTTGTACTTTGCTATGGAGTACATGAATGGAGATGATCTTGAATACCACATTGCACAATTGTTTCGATTTACCAAATCGCACTCCCGCTTTTATGCAGCTGAGATAGCCTCTGCTGTCATGTTCCTCCACGTTACGGCATCATTCATAGAGAACTCAAACCCAGCAACATCCTCTTAGATGCCAATGGCCATCGCAGGTTGCTGACTTTGCCATAAGCAAAGAGGACATTCTAGATGGCAAGACCACCCACACAATCTGTGGTACACCTCTGTACATGGCACCTGAGATACTGTTGAAACATAAATACGGTGCATCGGTGGACGGGTGGTGTCTAGGTGTCAATGTATGAGATGATGGTGTGCTACTGTCCGTTTGTTGCTAAAAAATAAGGCGAGGCTGTTCAAGTCCATCCTTCGGGATAGTCCATCTTATCCATTTTGGCTGAGCAGAGAGGCAAAAACAATTCATTTCTGAAACAAGAAGTCATTTCTGATAAGTATCCTGAGAATCAGCTTGGCTGTGTGGAAGCCATCAAAATTCATCCATTCTTTGAAAAAAGTGACTGGGAGATTTTGGAAAAGAGGAAGATTATGCCCCCTTTTAAACCAGAGATTACAGCCAAGAGGGATGCCAGTAACTTTAAAGGTCAGGCTTGATCCCACTGATGATTCAAAAATTAGGTCATTTTATCAGAGGTTCTTTGATGACTTTTCCTACTGTAACCCCAATATTGATTATTAAGCTTAACTTTACAGTTTACACTTTACAGGTATTTGTTTTCTTATTTGAGCATTAAGCTTTCCCCTGATTAGTGTGTTCAGGGCTAATTGAAAATTGCTAATGTTTCAATGAGACCACCAATGCCAAGTTGATATCAACCACCAAGTTGATATCACTAGCAGGTATGTACAGATGGATACAGAAGATATTTCTTGTCCAAAAAATCTTAGGACCACAAAGCTGCCACCACTGGGCCCCTGAGCCCCAATGTCTGATGTATAAATGAGGTAAATGTACTTAAATATAAACTCCACTGGTCAAACATTAAACATAAAAACCTCTACACGCTTCTCACAGCTGAATGATCAGCCTGATTTATCTTTGTATCTTTAGCTAAATTACAGTAAAGCTGCTAACATGATAACTTACCTGATATAAGGTTATAGTGTTAATTAGAATGAGTATTTAGACAGCATAGTTGTTTATCTTGCACAGTAACGAAAAATCTGTGAATAGGAATACATTTTTTTTTTTAAAAAAGAGACAAAATAAATAAAGAAAGAAAATATCAGGAAGGCTCCAGGACTTGACCAGGTCTCACTTTCCTGTTTGAAAGCCTGCACAGTTCAGCCAGCCCCAGTCTTCAACCAGAACTTCAAATGTTTGTCATGTCATACTGCTTCTCATCCATCTTCCACAAATACTGCCAGCTCTCTGTGCCTGCATGCACCAGTGTGTCAGTGACGGTACCTTTGGCAACACCTCCGTTAAAATCCTGAAATCTGCAGATGAGACAGCCATCACTGGCTTCATCTGCAACGAGGACAAGTCACCATACAAATAGAAGGCGCACTGAAAAAAATGATTCATTGAATTTACTCAATTTTTTTAAGTGGTTGGAATCAGTTTATTTTAGCTACATTTAAATAAATAAATTTAGTTCAAAGTCAGTGAACTTAATTTATTTATTTAAATGTAGCTAAAATAAATTGATTCCAACCACTTAACTTAAAAAAAAATTGAGTAAATTCAATGAATCATTTTCTTCAGTGTGGAACAGCTTTCACTCTGGCGCATTACAGACAATTTTCTAATAAATGTACTGTTATGGAGTAAAAAACAAAAACACTTTCTTTTAAGACAGCTATTGTTCTATAGAATTCCACAGTGCTATAAATTCATATGGGAACAACTTTCTGCTTTAATTTTTAGGTCATACATACATATACATACACTATATTGCCAAAAGTATTCGCTCACCTGCCATGACTCGCATATGAACTTAAGTGACATCCCATTCCTAATCCATAGGGTTCAATATGACGTCGGTCCACCCTTTGCAGCTATAACAGCTTCAACTCTTCTGGGAAGGCTGTCCACAAGGTTTAGGAGTGTGTTTATGGGAATTTTTGACCATTCTTCCAGAAGCGCATTTGTGAGGTCACACACTGATGTTGGACGAGAAGGCCTGGCTCTCAGTCTCCGTTCTAATTCATCCCAAAGGTGTTCTATCGGGTTGAGGTCAGGACTCTGTGCAGGCCAGTCAAGTTCCTCCACACCAGACTCTGTCATCCATGTCTTTATGGACCTTGCTTTGTGCACGGGTGCACAGTCATGTTGGAAGAGGAAGGGGCCAGCTCCAAACTGTTCCCACAAAGTTGGGAGCATGGAATTGTCCAAAATGTCTTGGTATGCTGAAGCATTCAGAGTTCCTTTCACTGGAACTAAGGGGCCAAGCCCAGCTCCTGAAAAACAACCCCACACCATAATCCCCCCTCCACCAAACTTTACACTTGGCACAATGCAGTCAGACAAGTACCGTTCTCCTGGCAACCGCCAAACCCAGACTCGTCCATCAGATTGCCAGATGGAAAAGTGTGATTCGTCACTCCAGAGAACGCGTCTCCACTGCTCTAGAGTCCAGTGGCAACATGCTTTACACCACTGCATCCGACGCTTTGCATTGCACTTGGTGATGTATGGCTTGGATGCAGCTGCTCGGCCATGGAAACCCATTCCATGAAGCTCTCTGCACACTGTTCTTGCCACATGAAGTTTGGAGGTCTGTAGCGATTGACTCTGCAGAAAGTTGGCGACCTCTTCGCACTATGCACCTCAGCATCCGCTGACCCCGCTCCGTCAGTTTACGTGGCCTACCACTTCGTGGCTGAGTTGCTGTCGTTCCCAAACACTTCCACGTTCTTATAATACAGCTGACAGTTGACTGTGGAATATTTAGGAGCAAGGAAATTTCACAACTGGATTTGTTGCACAGGTGGCATCCTATCACAGTTCCACGCTGGAATTCACTGAGCTCCTGAGAGCGACCCATTCTTTCACAAATGTTTGTAAAAACAGTCTGCATGCCTAGGTGCTTGATTTTATACACCTGTGGCCATGGAAGCGATTGAAACGCCTGATTCTGATTATTTGGATGGGTGAGCGAATACTTTTGGCAATATAGTGTATGTGCCTATCTCCAGGAGGGTGTTCTTGATCTGCCTTTCTGCTTTCCATGGTCATCTAGTGTTCGAGAGTATGTCTTCTTTTAAAGGACATATCAGATGTTTATATATCCTTTTATATATCATTTGGCCAGACCCCATATATTCTGATGGGGTTTTGTTTTTTTAAAAAGTGCTGTAATTCTTATACTGCTCACCTGATTTACACACACAAATGCTGAAGTTAAAGCTGAAAGTCTGCATTTTGAGGTTCTAGCTATTATTTAATTTTAACCACTATATACACTGTAGTAGGCAGCTGAAAACTGACTTTGTCAATCAGCTTCAGGCCTGAAGAAAACAAAGATGCCACCACTAATCTGCACTATTTCTAAATATAAAACTACACACACCTGAGCTGAAATTAAGTTTTGCTTGCTGGGAGATTGTGATTGCCAACGATAATTTATCAATTAACCCACACTTTATCTAAAGACAATAAGCTGACTGTATTTGCTGAAATATGGCACTTGATTGAGTACAAGTGAGTTTCAGGCAATTCATTTCAGGTATTATCAAAAAAACCTGGAGCTGACTGACAGCCCCTTTAAGGACATAACAAAAAGGCAGTTGCAGAGTTGATTTTGCACGAGCCACAAAAATTGAAAAGATAACTTTACAGCTGTAAAATGTTAGTTACTACAAAAACACTCATTTATACAAACATGTAGTCTAAATCCTTGGTGGACCAGTTATTGTGGTTCTTTAAAGTACACAACATATGGTATCCGTGTCATGAAAGTGTACATGATGTTAATGATTTCCAGAAACTGGTCCATTCTTACATCAGTTCATGCTCGACGAGGAAATGACATCAGGTAACAAAATCAATCATCCCACTGATAACGCTGGTTTACCTTATCCCAGCTACATTTTAAAGAAAATGACAAAAAAAAAAATGGGCACAAGTTTTTTCATTAGCTCATTACTCATTCTATAAAAATGAAATTACTAACAAAACATCTCAAGGACACTTTAAATACTTTTTCCCTTAAGGACATGAATCTCCTGCACATAAAAGTCACAAGAGAAGAAATGATATGGAAAAATCTGATGAAATACTGTGCAGCAAAAAAAGGTATGAAAAAAGGCTACCGTAATACTGATGAGGAGACAGGACATTTAAGATGCCACCCCATCTTCCCTCCCACCCAAGAGGAGTCCCACCAGTTTGAAATACTCTGCTGAAATACTTGGAGAAATTTTGTTTTGGCAATACTAGCTGGCCAGGTGACACAGCTGTAAGAGATGTGGCACAGGTGTTGGAGTCTGTTCAACATTGGGTTTCTCAACATGGCTCTTCCGGGGGAGGATGCTAGCGGTTGTTCTTCATGGCGTCCTTGGCAGCCAGAATGAGCGGTGTGAGACTGGACAGAGGCTTCGCCAACTTCAGGAAAGGATGCTAGTGGACGTGGTCGAGAAAACAGAGTCAAGTTAATGATTAATGAACATGCTATCATGTTTTATTCATACAGGCAGTTTAGGAGAAAGGTTATTAACAGGTAAAATGGGTAAAAAAAAGGTAAAATTAAAAAGGTAAAAATTTTTTTGCACCAAAGGAGCATTGCATGAAGTTAGAGCTGGGCGATTAATCATTATTATCGATTAATTCGAATTTATGGTTTATGTCGATGTTGAAAAAACGAAAATCGATTTTACGATTTCACTTTGGTTTGGCAGAGCGAGCTTCCGTAGTTCTGCGACGCAAAGAGCTAGTTTCTAAGAGAGGCGCGGTTTCTTCAGTTGGATTGAAGAACGCGCTGAAAGACGGGGAAGAGCCGAAAGTCTGCCACTGTTTCCATATGAAATTTAAAGGGGACTGAAGCGATCACGAATTTGTGGAGAATCGCAGAATTCTTAGGGTGGCTGAATAGAAATGTTAAAAATGGCCTAGCGACGAAAACGGTGGCAGACTTCCGGCTCCTCCTCGTCTTTCAGCGCGTTCTTCAGTCGGGCTGAAGAAACCGCGGTGTCGCAGAGCGAGGATCAGAGGACAAGTGTGTGTGTGTGTGCACGTGTGATCAGGAAGACTCGTATTTGGCTTGTTCAGTACTCAATTGTTATAAAACACATCTATGCAATACAGTGGAATGCTGCAATACGTTTACCACCCTACCCTGTTAGTCAAACCTTTATTTTATTTATATTTTTTACTATTATACCCTTATTGGGTAGGAGTCCCCCTTAAATGAAAATCCTAGACTCGCCCGATTGTGCCTATATACACAGTTGTAAAATGATGTCTGGCTCCTGTATGATTTTATTTAGCTTGTTAGTTGCATGTTGGTTTTATTTAGCGTGTTAGTTGCATGTTGAACTGATTTACAAAATTGTTTTTCCTTCAGGGATTTTTTTTCAGGTGACAATTATTTAATTTATAAAAAGTGATTTAAGTTAAGTCTGCAGTTTGCACTTTACAAATCCCTCATATTTTGTTATATTACTTTATTTTACTAGAATAATTAGAACTTGTAAAGACTAGTGAAAGTTTGCATTTTATAAATCCCCAAAAAAGGTTTTTATGTTGTATTGATTATTGTTTTTCTAAAATAAAAAAAAACAAACTTGTTAGCGAAAGTAATTTTGCACTTTTAGTCCAAATTAGCAGTTCATATGTTTGGTTATACCGTTTTTGCTCAAATAAAAAAAAAAAATCTATTCTATAGTCTCTAGTGTTTTATTAAATTTTTTTTAAAGAAAAATAAATCGTTTTAAAATCAAAAATCGAATTTTGTTTTTAAAAAATCTGAGATTCAATTTTTTGGCCATATTGCCCTTTACAACATTAAAATCCCTGGTACACATAGATTTTTAATTCTTAATTATCTAATTAAACAAAATTTACTCAAAGAAACACAGAAAATATAGTACATGTTGACATCCTGGCACTCGGATGAAAATTATGCTCAGTAAAGTTTTTATTTAATTCCAGAAATTCAACACCATATCTTCCTTATCTTTACCTGTAAAAGTTCTTTACTGCTGCCCCTCTTTTCTACATCCATTTCCAGGCTGCGAGCTAAGAAATCCCGAAAGATGGGGGACAGTTTTTCTGGACTCTGCAACTCTGGTGTTCCATTAGTAGCAATGAGGTAAAGTGCCTGCAATTAGGAAGAAAAGTAGAATAGGTGATGAATATAAAGCAGGTTTTGCTCAGAATGTCTGAATGTGACTTTTTCCCCCATTCCTCTGTCTCCTTGTGTGAGCTTTGTAAAACAGGGCGTACCCTCAGTGGATTCTCATTAAGGTAGGGTGGCTCTCCTTCCACCATCTCTATAGCCATGATACCAAGAGACCAGATGTCCACTTTGGGTCCATAAGCTTTCCGGGTAACAACCTCAGGGGCCATCCAGTATGGTGTGCCCACCATCGTGCTCCTCTTGCTTTGCTCAGGTGTTATCTGAGCACAGAAACCAAAATCCGCTACAGAGAAAAACCAAGAAGGATTATTAACACCACGAAACATGCTCACATTTTCTACATAAAAACTCAAATGTTTCCTCAGCAAAAGCAGTATAAATAGGAAGAAAGTATAAATAACTATTAAAGGAAAGATCTTCCAGCATAAAAGACTTATATAATAACATCCATAATAAATGTGTTAATCAGCTAATTGTACAGTTGACTTGTAATGAAATAGCTTTTTAATAAAGCTCACTTCATCAGAACACTGGTCTGTTTTCACATTGATTGAAGGTTTTCCTTCAGATAATAAGATAATTAACTACCTGAGCAGAATCTCTGCCTTAACATAACAACTCCATATAGCTGCACTGCATTCTGAAACAATGTTTTTGTCTCCATTAAACTTTGTTGACTATATCATTAATACACAATTAATGTATTAATGGATCTCTAGCAGAACCTGACTATATCACTTATGTGAGATTGTCTCCAATCAAACACCATTTTAACTGTGCTAACACCTACAAATTCAACAAATTAGCACAAGACATCTCATGGAAATTAGCAAAATTAACAAATTAGCATCTGAATTGGTTAGCACATGAGAAATACTTCAAAATATAAACCCATTTAATGTGTTTTTGCATAGGAGTTTTCTTGTATGAAGGGTTTCTCCCTGTGGGGTTTGACATACTAAGTTTAACGGAGCCATCCATTCCCAGGAGAACGTTGTCACTCTTGATGTCTCGATGAATGACCTGGTTGGCATGAAGGAATTCTAGTGCTTGTAAACACTGGAAAAAAAAATCAAGGATAAACATGTAATTACCTAATGGCCGGTTACAAACAGCCAAACTACAAAAAATTCCAAGCCTAGCCTTTTTCCAGCAAACTTTAGAATGTTTAGAATTCATTATAACAGCTTAATTAATCAAATTAACTGTAGTATTTTATTTTTGTTGTTTTCTTGATCCTTAGGATAACTTGAAAATTGTAATGTTCGAACTGTAATGAGAATGGCAAAGATTGTGTAACAGTGCATCATTACCAAGTCTGCTGTTAGTACTCCTAACACAACATATTCACTTCACAAATTCATTGGTGGACTCATTTCTTGACTCCACCCAGGTGACTTAAACCGTATGAATTGTTCTGCATCTCTGGATTACCAGATTGGACATTTTACACACCTCTCTGCAAACAGCGGCGATCTGAGCTTCGTCCATACACGTCTCTGTCACTACGTCAGTCAGTGAGCCACCAGCAAGGTACTCCATCACTACAAAGAGCTCTTCCCCTACTAGAAAACTTCACACACAAACAGTACAACATTGTCACATCACAGAATAACCGTAATCAGCTTGCCGCCAATGAAAGTTAGTCTTAATTGTAATTTTAAAAATGGTACCTGTCTAAGAAGTTAACAATGTTTGGGTTCTTCAGTTCCTTCATAACCTGAATTTCATTGATAATTAGCTCCTTCTTCGGTTGCTTTTGCAAGTTGATCTGCTTGATGGCCACCTATGAAAAGTAAGGAAAGGAATGATAAATATAAAATGCATTGTACTTTACACTGACCAGGCATAACATTATGCACCCTAACTGGTCTGCAGCATTGCAGCCCAATATGCAACAAACTGGGATGCACTGTGTATTCTGACACCTTTCTATCAGAACCAGCATTAACTTCTTCAGCACCCCATGTGCATCAATGAGCCTTCGCCACCCATGACCCTGTCACCGGGTTCACCTTTGTTCCTTCATTGGACCACTTTTGATAGATACTGACCACTGCAGACCGGGAACACCCCACAAGAGCTGCAGTTTTGGAGATGCTCTGATCCAGTCATCTACCCATTACAATGTGGCCCTGATCAACCTCACTCAAATCCTTACACTTGCCCATTGTTCCTGCCTCTAACACATCAACTTTGAGGACAATGTTCACTTGCTGCCTAATATATCCCACCCACTAACAGGTGCCATGATGAGGAGATAATCAGTGGGATTCATTTCACCTGTCCATGCTCATGTTATGCCTGATCGGTGTATACTTCAAAAGCTAATGGGGTACCATTAGTCACATCTTTACCACAATTTATTATGCCGACAAGGTTAAGCGACAATGCCTCCAAGCATGGTCATTTCCACTCCTAAATAAATTAGCATCAAAATTACACTCTACTATAAATCTTATAATCAAGACCAGTTTGGTTTCAAGCTCTATGAGGCTCACATTACCCGAAATTATACATGGCAGTAGTTTCAGAGCAGCGCCTGCACCAAACATGGCTTGGCTGGCAAACTACTGTAGTGGTAAATTTGATATTTCTGCCACACCATATCTTTAATTAAAACACGGAATATAAGAAAGAACATAAGAAAGTGACTATGAAAGTGAGAACTAACAATTTAAATATATTTTAGGAATATCTAAAATAACGTTCTCAGATGCCAACAATTTTTATTACCTCTTGTCCAGTAGAAACATCGATGGCCGTGAATACTGTTCCTGAAGCTCTGTGAAAGAGAAAACATGTTTCACGCACACTTTAGCCAACACATGCACTTAACAGCACTGATGTCTAAGAACAAATCTCACCCTTGTCCAATCTTCTCGTATCGTGTGTACTTCTTTTTAGGATCTCCAATACTGACTATGGTTCCTGCAAACAACAAAACACAGACAAATGACAAGTCTTGTAACAACCTTTTTTCTTTTTTAAACACAGTAAACAAAGGCTTATGTGGCATTTCAGTAAAATAACTGTGTTGTGATGTGCACATATTTGTGCGTACTCAATTTGTCCATGATCTCCTCATCAGACATCTTGCCCTTTTTGGGTCTTTGTTTTTCTGCAGCTTTGGATGCAACGTCCCCATCTGGAGAGACTGGTGCAGTGATGGGATCGATAACTGACCGAGTGTTTGCCTGAAAGAGACAGATAGCATTTGGGTTTTTAGCAGAAATCTAGGTATAAGTAATCTAAATGTCTCTATAGAACTCTGTATGTGTCTAAGCATTTCACATAATTTCCCCCCTCATTGGCTGTATATTAAATAATTCAGTTTATGTTACTAACTGAAGGTTAGTAACAAGAACCAATTACTTCAGCTTCTGAGATCACCACCTTAAAATAGAACCAGAACTGTCTTTCTTATAGTACTTTTATAGAAAAACAACAATTGCAGGCACATGAAACACTCATAGTTAATTATAATACGATCTATATATTACAATAATACATCTATAAATGATGTAAATTAATGGCACATAGATTACTGTGTAAACATAAAAGCACTGCCACTGGTGGATTTAATTTATGCTGCAATTTCTCACCTAAATCCATCTGATCAAGACCTAATCTATTTCACTGTTTCTTGGCTTTTCTTACCCCCTTGGTGTGCTCTGGCCGCGGTGCCACGATAGGTGGAGGTGTCTCATCGTCGTCGTCATCGTCAACGTTCTTGACGTTTGGTGAGGGCTGTACTGTGCTCTTTTTAACAGGCTGTGTGTTTAAAGACAAAGAGTTAAATCGAGATGTAACCCTTTAAAGGGGTCTGAAAAGCTCTGGAGTCAACATTTCAAAACTTACCGAATGATCAGCTGAAGGAAATCCGTCTTTCTCTAAACAAACATAGAATGGGTAGAGAAAACAAGGCATTACGTGCTGTCAAAGAGATTTATTAGTGTTGTTAATGTACTTTCTTTCACTTAGTTTTCCAGGAACCCATGTGTCCTTCTGTTATGGATTTTGTGCGTCATGTGCCTTACATTAAACTCCTATTTATGTACACAACAAAAGATTTGGCCAAAATTTACATAGTCCGATTAGGTTTGTAAGCTCACCTGAAGAGAAGCTGAGGTACTTCTGTCTGCCTGTGTTTCCTGTGGAGTCGTAGAACTTGAGAACGTCTAGCACAGCTTGAGGGTTCTTCTTCTGTTCAGACTTGGTGATGTTGGAGGTCTGCAGTAATCGTGCCCACTGTTCTGGCATCCCCTACAGGACAAAGTACAGAGGAGGACAATGAAACATGAGTCTGACTATTTTAAGAAAACAGAGCAGACCTGTGCTCCAATACATCGTTGATATAACTGCCCAAAGACAACTGAAAGCTGCAGCTTACCCTCCACAGATGGCTCAATGCACATCTCCATATTTGATTAATGATTCAAATGATCTAACCCTTGTGCACTTTCACACATAAACCCACACCTTTTTTCAGAGGTACCAAGCAACAGTAAGAAAATGGAGAGGAAAAAGTCCAGTGTTAATACTTTTGGTTTCATTTCGGTTGGATTTTATTAGCGTTTGTTCTGACTGTTCAATGTAGCAAGCACTCAAGAGAAGGAAAAAAAAATTCACACTTGCTTTTCTGGTAATTGCAAGTTCAAATCCTGTCAATGCCTCAGCTCTCAAAGGCTGCAAACCAAATGAGTAAAATTGCATGAAAGGAGCATATTCTCTCTCACCTGTCAATTGCAGGAACACTAGCCAATCATGGCAATCTGTCAGCTTATGTATGTGGACGAGTGTAATTTATTTTAATGTCCACTGAACATTAAAAACTGTATACCATTCCAGTACTAGTACATTATACCAATAACAAAGATAAGCCTGTGAGTTCTGTCAAATTGAAAAAAGTTCAGCATGTCAGTAGTTATTAAATCATTTTGCTCATGAGAAACTTGTTCTGCTTAAAAATATCTAAAATTACATTTATTTGAACTGCTTTAAATCAATGAAGTCTGTTTCCTCACTGGATGAGTGAACTGTGAAGAAAATAAACATACAGAATTAACTACTAAGCTGCACTGTAAATGTAATTGTAGAGGTTATGATGAACTTACACCAGCACCATTGTAGTGGGGTTTTTTTTTGCCCATTGTTCCTATACAAAAGTTTTGATTTCCACTTTTCTTCAAATACCACCAATGACTTTCAGCGAGATTTAAATCCAGGAACTCCGTGAAAGTCATTCCCGGATCATTCCAGGAAACCAGGCTTTGGTACACTTGGATATATGCCTGAGATTTGGAATGTGCAATGATTACTGAGGTTCACCTTATGAACTTGGGGAATTTACATTCTTCTGCAGAACAGACTGCTATCTCAATGACCACATGAATTCCCAATTCTGGAAGTAAGAAAATACCGCCACAGAATTACTGGTGCAGACTTCTACTTGTTTGACTGTTGGAGTTGCTCTTCTCTCACACCGGACATATCGCTCTTTGCGCGTTTAAGAAAATAATTTCATTTCCCCTGAGTGTAAAGTGGAGTGCAGTAATCTGTTTGACCATAAAGGCCATGAGTATGCTTTTATTCCAGCTTTCAAAACTAGGACAACCGCAAAGAATTGACCATATCATCGGGAGATTGTGAAATCATCAACATTAACCAATTGTGGACTTCTGTGTGCTCAGATAATGCTTTCCTCCTAGAGGGTTATACAACATGTGCAGCAGTCACTGAAAGATGTGGTTGACTGACTCCATGTGTCACCAGTTATTTACTGTCTTGTGATTGGGAAAAGTTAGCTGGTGAACGGGAGCAGGCAGATGACTAGATCACAAATCTCTGGCAGTTTTTTTTTTTACAGAGCAGACATGTTATAGGACAGTGTTGTTGCTACTTATAAGTATATAGTAGCCACATCTTATGATTTGGGAACTTGCTGTACAAATAAAACAAAATCTTTTCCTCTCACCGTGAACTCCCCAGTCACAGCATCAAATCCCACATGGATGGTGTGCTCGAATCCTGAGGGAGAAGAGATTTCCGGCCGCTCTCTGTCCCTGTCTTTCCGTCGTCCACCTAAGAGACAGTTATATTATATTATTATTATTATTATATTTAGAATTAATGGGGAAAAAAACACTTGGAACACACATCCACACACCTTTCTCTGCCCCTGAGAAGATGGAGATGATTTTGCTGCGAGGTTTCCTCTCTTCAGGTACGGACGGTAAGGGCTTGGAGCTGTGGTTGGCCAGCAGCGTGTAGTCTTTCCCGTCACCGCTGAAGATTGTGCTACTCATCCTCACAGGTGGAGCAGGTGGCTTATCCTCGGGGTCCACGTTATCACACATGGTTCAAGAGGAAAAGTAGAACAGCGAGGAAAAGAAAAAAAGAGGGAAGGATGGACCAAATCAGATTGTGGGGGGGGAGAGAAATGCAGGAGCAGAAAAGAACCAGAGAAATTTGAACTGAAGAAGAGAGTGAGTGAAAGACACACACACACACACACACAAGAGGGGTAGAGAGGTGAGACATGCTCATGCAGTGCTTGTATAGAATTAGCGAGAAGAGGTGATAGGACTCACTTCCGCTAAGCTGTCTCTAGACACATCTACCAAACCTCTCTAACCAACATGCAAAAGAGTGTTGATTGTTCTCAAATCTATGTGCAGGATTACAAATCTTGACTGACTTTATTAGATTTATACTATATTATAGGTAAAATGTGAATGATTTCACAGTATCTCAACGCGTCTACCCATTTACACCTGAACTGTGGAAGGTGAAATAGTTATGCGCTGCTAATTACACACTTTTTTTTAATTAAAATAATACTTTCAGGTATCACCAGCAGTGCATCAGTTTCTACTGATTTCCAGACTATTACTGATAAAATGTGTGGCATGTGTGTGCCTACTACTTCTGCCCTTTGAAAGTGAATATCTGTATTTTTCATGAAAGCATTTTAGGGCGTCCCATATATGGGTAACTGTGGGCATGTCAATGTTTAAATAATCAAACACAAATAACTGGCGTTTATTAAAGAATAATTAAAGAACATCAACTAAAAATGCTGATGGTAGCATAGTGGTTATGGTAATGAGGTGATAAAGATTGAATCCCACGTCCACCAAGCTACCACTGCTGGGCTCTTAAGCAAGGCCCTTAACCCTCAATTAAAAAAAATAATTGCATAAAAAAAAAGATTAAAAAAATCTAAGTCGCTCTGGATAAAGGTGTCTGCCAAATGCCAGAAATGTAAATAAAACAGTTGTTCCTTCCCCAGCATTCTTTTATAAACTTTTTTATAAAATTTACAGAAACTTAATTAAATGTTTTATCTAAATGTTAAATATGATGTTTATTATGTGACACTCTGCCTCATACAAATCAGTGTGAATGAGCTGTTCGAACAAAACATTGATGAGAGCAATAACATTAACTTAAAAATAAAAAAAGAGAACAACTGTATAATTGTTACAATACATGTTATAACAGGGTCTATCTTGTCTTGTGGACATTCTACAACACTAAATGTAACTATAAATGATTATAAAAAGTGTCATCAAGAAAAGCCAAATTATTAGTGCAGGCAAATTACTTGGGCCGGGGGGGGTGGGGGGTCGCTTCACAACACCCTGATGTATTGTAATTGCTTAAGTTATTTTCTGTTCTGATAAAATTCTAATATAAAATCATCACTACAAATGATCATGCCTCAGTGTAAGGCCTATTAGCATATGACGTCATCAGGCGAGCTCTAGCGACTTCTTGCGCGTGCCTTGTCTACTTTCCCCTGAAGAGTTGGCAGCAGTGCCGATGAACACCGTGCAAACTCAGCTAACATGACGGCTACATTCAGATCAATGGCCATTAGCGCTGTGATAACTACTTAAGACTAGTCTATTAGAGACACTAAATGCAACGATTAATCTAAAGCAGTTACGGCTGGTGAGAAAGTTTTCCTAAACTAGACCATATACCGCAACTTTATATCGGTTGGATGATAAAACGCTGCATAAGTAATAAGCTTGCTAACTAACTAGCTAGCTAGCCTGCTAGCCTAACTCGAATGCTGGCCCTAAAATTAAACATGCTGAACAAAAAAAATTGCAAATATCAGAGCGCTCATTTAAACAATCCTGGTTGTAAATGTTAAGCGAATGTACCGCTAGCCAGGTTAGCAACTCACCTGTGCAGCTCCACTCTGCAAACTTCCACGGAACTTGGCTAGTAGGCAATCCAGACCTGAAGCACTTTTTCTCCACCAAAATGAGAAGCCGCTTTCTTCTGGACAGCAAAACTAACAAATACAAAAATATTGACGGTCAAGAAGAATTGTAGTAGTCAACTTTATACACGAAACATCGAGCTAACTACCGACTTTTCACTCTTTGTGATCGGCACAAGGCGAGAGCGACGGGGAGGTGGCTTCCCAGACCCAGAGACTTTTCTCCCCGAGTCTCGGCTCCTACCTGCCCCAACCCTTCGATAGACGCAGACTTGCGCTAAATTCCCCACCTGTTTTAAGACAAAGCCTTGCTTCTTTGCTCGGATTGGCGAAGACATGAGCTTTACAGCCTATTAGCCAATCTTAAAGCCGAAAGTTTTAACGTACCAGCCAATCATAGTTCAGAAGGCGGGATTTGCCCAATTATGAGTGGGGAAAATAATAAATGAAGCCTTTACAACCACTTCCGGTATTGAGGACTTCTGGGCAAACACCAGACAAATTTGAAGACCTTCAAAAACATGAATTCAAGACAAGTTATGCATTAAATTTCGAAAGAAATAAAACATTATAGATTACAAATGTAAAAAAAATGTGCTAAGCATAAATCTCTTAGCATTAATCGCATTAATCTCTCTTCAACAATTTTCTATTATACTAAGATATCTAAGTATTACCAAAACATGTTCATAACAATCAAACAAACAAATCACTCAAAACCAAAACTTTCTAAGTCAATTAAAATCCTGAACTCATGCAAAGATATATAAAAAATATTGAATATATTCAGGCTTATTATGAATGTATTTGAGGTGTGCCCATTATCTTGGTTTGCTCCTCTATTTAATATATTCCAAATAAAAAATAACAGGGGTGTCCTTAGATAGAATAATATACACTGTATTATTATTTATTATTATTATTAATAATAATAATAATAATAATAATAATAATAATAATAATAAATAAATAAATAAATAATTTAAAGATCTGGGATTTTTTGTCCATTCTGAGATATGAGACATACAAACATGTTTGGTAATGGAACATTTTTTTTATTAAAATTACACCATGTACAAGTCAGACCGAACAGAACAACTTACTGTACATAAATAAAATTCTGCTCATTCCAGGAGGGTAAAAAGTCTTTCACACAGACTGTGGTCTTTTATGCTTAACACAGGCTTGTAACTTTACAGTTGCCCATGACAATACGACACTTTTTCACTTCATTACAGTTTCAGAAGATGCCATGTTTCCAGACAGCCCTGAAGAGAAAAGCACTACACAGCAGAGACACCAGTGTTGTTACAGCACACACTGGGATGAGCAGAGAGGAATCACCCACTGGAAGATCGAGACTCACACTTGGCACCTATGAGGGAGTAAAGAGACACAAAGTAATTTTTCAGTATTGGACCAACGCTTATAACTTGCAATATTCAACTTCCGACTAGAAAAACCCAAAGCAAACTCAGAATGCTTATTTGGGAACTTGGGATGGTCTCCTCCACCCTGAGTTCAGCAAATGACAATCAACATGTCTGCTCACAGCATTAACAGCGAACAAAGCAACATGTGTACCTTTAAACGAGCCTGTTGTATATTAGTATTTGCTTCAGATCAGTCAACATACTGACATTACTCATCACAGTCAGCTGGCTAGGTTGTTGCTAACAAAATGGAATATGAGGCTTCCATGTTTTTTCCTGTTTGGTAGCTTAAACTCAAGGTATGAAAATGACATAATTCCAAGTCAAACATTGCATTAGACACCTCTTATTCTTAAATGTATAGTTACTGATTGTAGATATAATTGGCTTGTTACTTTGGTCTGGCTTAATTTAACACTACATGTACTTAAATGGAAAAAATGACAGAAAAGCTGGGGGAAGTGTATGGAAAAACGTCTGAAATCATTGGACAGATATATAGCTAAAAAAAAAAAAGAAGGAGATACCATCCTTTGCCAAGTACATATGGAAAAATGAGGAAACAATATGCATTGCACAGAAAAAAGAGCCACCACAAAAAAAACATTAGCTAATTATATAAATATCTAGTTTACATTTTTGTGTATAGTGATTCTCCATGCTTGAATTTGACTGGAAGGGGACGGAGACCACACCTCAGACTACTGTCCTCACATCTCCGTTTCAGTCAAGGAGGCGTGTGAATAATCATAATATACACCGACCAGGCATAACATTATGACCTAATATTGCATTTGTCCCCCTTTTGCTGCCAAAACAGCCCTGACCCATTTCTATCAGAACCAACATTAACTTCTTCAGCAATTTAAGCAACAGTAGCTCGTCTGTTGGATCGGACCACACAGGCCAGCCTTCGCTCCCCCCGTGCATCAATGAGCCTTTGAACACCCCATAAGAGCTGCAGTTTTGGAGATGATCTCTGATCCAGTCGTCTAGCCATCATAATTTGGCCCTTATCAACCTCGCTCAAATCCTTACACTTGCCCATTTTTCCTGCTTCCAACACATCACCTTTGAGGACAAAATGTTCACTTACTGCCTAATATATCCCACCCAATAACAGGTGCCATGATGAGGAGATAATCAGTGTTATTCCCTTCACCTGTCACTGCTCATAATGTTATGCCTGATCGGTGTTGTTTTAAAACTGATCTACATCACAACATATTGAATGAGTGAATCGCTGCTTTTAACAGATCTTACAAATATCAGATCATTCATGCACATCATGTCGTCAGTGATCAGATCAGTGTTGTTTCCGCAAGAACTCTATTACCTGTAATCCATGGATCTCCAGCCATGAGCACAAACTCTGGTTCTGAATTGTGCAAGGAGCTTCAACCACCCTGTGAGATAATCCAGGGTCTACAGTGTCACCTAACACAGAAAAGACAGAGATATCTTTTGGAATGCAGAGAATATGGCTAAATTCACGTGATGTGCCGTGACCATATCTCTTTCCTCTTTAACTTCAGAGATGCGACTACAACGCAGTAATGTGAATGAATCATGAAATCATGAGTTTTAGATGAATTGTATGCTTGTTCATGTAGGCAACTCTTGTTAACAAAGTTCAGGAAATGCACTTAATTAAATATTTTGTGCAGTTAATATTTTTGTCTATTTAGAGCAGCATCCAGTGATTTCCACTCAAATGTGCTAAAATTAAAGAGGGCTATGACCATTATGAATTTTTTGTATCATCCAGATGAAACTACAGAGTACACAAGCAGTATAAATCCAATGGGCAATTGTGTATGAACAACAAAATTGTCTCTTTTGTGTAGTTGGTCACCCTAACATACTTATCGGTTGCAATTTGCATAATCCTTATTTCAGTGTTTTTGCACTTCACCCATTGGAAATGATCTGTTAATAATTTGTCTTCAGTGGACAAGTACCATAAGAGGGTTTTTTTCTGTGCTTTGTTTTCACCCACAGTGTTCTGAACGAAGCAGCAGTCTTGGTGGATTGATGATGATTTGTTCCCATCCTCCTGAACTAGAAGCCTTGTGGTACCGGGCATGGACAGGAACTGCAGTGTGAAGAGGCTCAGGAGGACCGAGAAACACCAGTGCAGAGAAAGCGGAAGAAACATGGGCCGGGCTTTCGAGATCTAAAGCTGAATCAAGAAGTACCTGTCATATACAGACATATCTTTTAATTAGCATGCTGATTTCCTATTTTTTTTTTTCTAATCATACTGTTGGAGAGAATTCAAAATTGGTGTTTAGGAAAAACTTAAAGCCAGAGAATATATCCTTTTCAATCTTTTCAGTCTCGTGGTCACAATATGCAGCGTTGACTTTCACATATATACTAACCAGGCATAACATTATGACCACCTGCGTAATATTGTCTCCTCCTTTTGCTGACAAAACAGTCCTGCCCTGTCATGCACTGTGTATTCTGACACCTTTCTAGCAGAACCAGCATTAACTTCTTCAGCAATTTGAGCAACAGTAGCTCGTCTGTTGGATCGGATCACATGGGCCAGCCTTTGCTCCCTACGTGCATCAATGAGCCTTGGCCACTGTTGCCAGTTGGACCACTTTTGATAGATACTGACCACTGCAGACCGGGAACACCCCACAAGAGCTGCAGTTTTGGAGATGCTCTGATCCAGTCGTCTAGCCATCACAATTTGGCTCTTGTCAGACTCGCTCAAATCCTTACACTTGCCCATTTTTCCTGCTTCTAACACATCAACTTTGAGACAAAATGTTCACTTGCTGCCTAATATATCCCACCCACTAACAGGTGCCATGATGAGGAGATCATCAGTGTTATTCACTTCACCCGTCACTGCTCATAATGTTATGCCTGATCGATGTATATCTCCATGTGTACGCCAAAATCCTTATTTGAGTGTCCTCATTAAAATAGGTGAGGGTAATAACTGGTTAAAGTGTGTGTAAACATCTTCACCATTCACATTGCTTTTATCAAAACTATACCTAGCAAGTGTAGCTTATTAGAATGTTATGTCCACATTCTGCTGGTGGTTGAGGCACAACATATTTTTTTCTTGATTGTTTTATTTAACCTTTGTATAAATATAAGGTTTGATATTCTAAAAACAATTTTCACATTGTACCTGAGATTTTAAAATCCCAATCATCCCAGAAAATTATTTTATGAATGCATTTTACATGTGTCTGTTCCCAATAATGAGAAAGTTAAATGGAAAGAAATTACAGAACATCTCACAACAATATAATGCTGTAACACAACACTTCCCAGTAGTGTCCCTTTTTTTTGTTGTGTTTGCTTCTGAGCCAGGTCACTGCTGCACCACAGACTTTATCTACAGGCTCGTGCATATTTGAAGCTGTAACAGAACAAACCAAGGGACTGACAGGAATTTCATAAACACTGGAGTGATCATCTCTGCACTCTGACAGCTTAAAAAAAAGACAAAAAAGATAGTAAACCACTATCACCTGTAATCCCATTTCCTCGCTCAGATCCGCAAGCTGATACTGATCCATGTAAACTCCACTGGGCAATGTGTGAAGAAGCAGAACCTTGACAGGATGTGATGTAGGCTCATGTCGAACCTCATAAACAAGGTCCCTGAAAAATGCAGAGTAATACTTCAGTAATCCAATCATTTCCACAGGGATCGATTAAATGCTTGTCTGTCTATCTATCTACCAAACAAGCTAATGATAATTATTTCTCAGTAGATTTTATCATATCACCATGAGTAGAAGTGTGAGCACAGTGAAATAAATATTCATTATTCTAATTGTCCTATTCTATTTGTAGTTATTGTTGTTAATGTCTCAGTGTGGCTAATTTATAAATAAATAACACTTTATCATCACATTACACTACCATTACATTATATTAGTGTTTGCTACTATCTGAGGGGCTTGAAATCTATCTTCCATTAATATGGGGGTCCTACTTTGTCTATTGTGAAAATGCCTTTACAGACAGACAATTCACAGCAAGTGTTGTGGGCAGGACAACAATGCAGCTGATAGCACTGCCATCTCACATCTCCATGGTCTGTCTGTTAGAGTACACATTACTGTCTGTGTGGTTTTACACGTTCATGTGGGTTTTCTCCCACCTTCCAGAAACAGGCCAGAAGGTGCACTGGTGTCTCTAAATTGCCTGTAGGTGTGAATGAGTGCTTGTGGTGCACTTGAGCTCCATTCTGTGTGTATTCAGGCCAGGATCCTGAAATAGGCTATGGAACCACTACAACACTGACCATGATAAATGCCTCAGTGAAGATTGAATGGTTGATGAATTAATGATAAATGATTGAATGAAATGATGGATGGAAATATACACTATATTTTCAAAAGTTTTGAGACATCCAATCATTGAATTCAGGTGTTGGGTTTGTCCTCTTATTTCCAGTGAAATTAATTCTTAATGTTTCAGCATACCAAGACATTTCGGACAATTTCATGCTCCCAACTTTGTGGGAACATTTTGGGTATGACCGCTTCCTCTTCCAACATGACTGCACACCAGTGCACAAAGCAAGGTCCATAAAGACATGGATGAGAGACTTTGGTGTGGAGGAACTTGACTGGCCTGCAGAGAGTCCTGACCTCAACCTGATAGAACACCTTTGAGATAAATTAGAGCAGAGACTGCGAACCAGACCTTCTCGTCCATCATCAGTGCCTGACCTCACAAATGCGCTTCTAGTGGAATGGTCCCATAAACACACTCCTAAACCTTGTGGAAAGCCTTCCCAGAAAAGTTGAAGCTGTTATATCTGCAAAGGGTGGGCCAACTGCATATTACATTCATGTGTATGTAAAGGCAGACGTCCCAGTTTTGGTCTGGTTCTCAGTCTCTGCTCTAATTCATCCGAAAGGTGTTCTACCAGGTTGAGGTCAGGACTCTCTGCAGGCCAGTCAAGTTCCTCCACACCAAACTCACTCATCCATGTCTTTATGGTCCTTGCTTTGTGCACTGGTGTGCAGTCATGTTGGAACAGGAAGGGGTCATCCCCAAACTATTCCCACAAAGTTGGGAGCATGAAATTGTCCAAAATGTCTTGGTATGCTGAAGCATTAAGAGTTCATTCCACTGGAACTAAGTGGCCAAGCCCAACCCCTGAAAAACAACACCTGAACTCAATGATTTGGAGGGGTGTCCCAAAACTTTTGGCAAAATAGTGTATGTTGTGATTACTTATGCCTGTTTCTTACTTACACATTTCAGATCATTTCACATGTTAGATGATTTTAACTTAAAGCTGAACATAAAATATTGATAAATTATGGTTAAACTATCTATAATATACACTGAGTTCATCAAATGATAAGTCAAACGAAGACATCCTTGCTTCCCAATGGTAGCTGTAATACTTGTAATATTACATCTATAATATTTCCAACAAAATTCATCAGTCTTCACATTTCACCTGTCATGCTGTTTACCTGTGGAAGCCATGTTTAGTAAGCTTCATCGACAGCACCACCGATTCAAGCCAAGAGGAAACAAAACCACAACCGACATCATCTGAAACAAACCGGGACAAAACAATAAATGTATTTTATGATCAACAAAGAGTGCGCATTTAACTCTGAAAGCAAAATAATATGACCAGCTAACTATACCACTATGATGGACAACGGAGCTGTTTGTTTATTAGATATTTGTCATACACTCCTAAAATTTGCATTCAATTACCATTTTCGTCTGCAACAAGGTCATTACCTTTCTGTGAAGCTCTACAAAAAAATAAACATAACACAGTAACTACAAAACGAAGGAGTAACATGGTCGAGTCATATCACCGGACCCGGCTGAATCTCAAATTCTGACACTCTCCCTATACAGGCGTACTAAATAGGCTTCAAGTCTATAGGGTTCAAGTATATATCTTGTCCATGCTTTTAGACTCAAACTAGTGCACTACATATCAAATAAGGAGTGATTTGGAATTTAGCCGTCATCGGTGTGTTAGTTCCGTGTTCGGTCATGGGTGACCATTAGATGGCGCTATCTCAGTAGTTATAGTTAGAAGAAGCAGAGGAAGAAGAAGAAGAAGACAGCGCCAACCAGAAGCGGTGGTGTGGATGTTCTGGTGTTTTCTGCTAAATTGCAGCTTAAGTTTTAAGGTGCGCTTCATAACAGCTATAGGTATGTAAACGAACATCCAGATTAATTTTCAGAATTATGATTTAGTTAGTTGTCTTCCAGTTGTACTTTCAAAAGGTGTTTCATCTAATGCAATTGGTTACTCTATTGCTATGGCAACAGCGTCGCATAAGTCCAGCTTCCTGCGAACGTTTTTCTGCTTTATTAATGATTAATCCAGGTTAGTTCATTACATTTAGTAATATACAACTGATGGCAAATAAAATGTCTGATCAGAGCAAAATGATAACTCCCTCCCTCCCATCCTTCCCTTCTTTCTTCCTCCCTCCCTTCATTCCTTCCTAGATTATTTCCTTCCTAACTCCCTCCCTACCTCCGTTCCATCCCATCCTTCCTTCCTCCCTTCCGTCCTTCTATCCTTACTTCCTTCTTTCCTACCTACAATAATTTGCATTAGACCAAGATACTACAACGATGCCAAATGCTGAAAAAAATGTATCCTCCCATCTTACAGGTGACAAGAATATTGTAGGCACAGATCATGCCTATAATAGCTAAAAGATGTGGGATTAAGTTTGATCCACCTTCAGTCATCCTCATATATGAAGATGAACATACAAACAAGTTGCGTAAAAGAGTAATTCCAGTGAGAAGCTTTTCACAATTCTCAGGTAACAGACTATCTTTCTTGTATTTGCTAACTCTATTGGTCAGACATTATTTAACAGACTTATCATTATTAAATGATTTATCTAGATTAAATATGAACATGTCTTTACATTTGGTCCACTCCTCCAGACTGCAGCAGGGCTGCAGAGAGACTGAAGCATCATTCCCGTCATGGACATTACCTGGACTCGGTCTCATTGGAGCAACTGGTGAGGTTGCACACAGTGCTCCGGGATCACCTGCGAGGTCTCAGTGTGGAGGAGAGTCTGAGAGAACAACGTCACTCTCACACACATGACGACGATCTCAACAAGCTCAGTGACGAAGAACTGAACCGTCGCAAAGCAGAAATGGACGTACTGTTTGAGCTCAACCGGCGCCACAAAGATGACCCAGACTTTGTATACGACCTCGAGGTGGAGTTTCCTGAAAACAGCGTACGGGAAACCTGCAGCTGGGACCACTCAGATGAAGAGTTTTGAAGAGTAGGTAGTGCTGCTGCCTCACAGCTCCAGGGTCCCTGGTTCCATCCTGATCTCGGCTTACTGCCTTCTGTAAAGTTTCACATATTTTCTCGGGGTTCTTCAGTTTCCTCTCACCTCCCAAAACCATGCCAGTAGGTGGCTAGTTAAATATTTATTTATATAATGTTTTTTTTTTTAATCATCTATTTCACATATCTATGTTAAATATTTGAACAAATAGCACAGTAAAACAAAACTGGACACTTTTAAATGAGAGCTACTGAACTGGACAGTATAAGACCACAGACAGGACTGTGCATATATTTCATGCTTCCATATTCAGGAAGGATATTTCATATCCTATAAGTTCTGTAAGTTGTATTTTTGTTGTAGAATAGTTTTGATAGATACTGACCACTGCAGACCGGGAACACCTCACAAGAGCTGCAGTTTTAGAGATGCTCTGATCCAGTGGTCTAGCCATCACAATTTTGCCATTGTCAAACTCGCTCAAATCCTTACACTTGCCCATTTTTCCTGCTTCTAACACATCAATTTTGAAGACAAAACGTTTACTTGCTGCCTAATATATCCCACCCACTAACAGGTGCCATGATGAGATAATCAGTGTTATTCACTTCCTGTCACTGCTCATAATGTTATGCCTGATCAGTGTATCTCAGTAAAATTAATATCTCACAATAAGACAATTTAATGCTACACTGCCTAATCAGACATTGACTCTCTTGTGTCAGCTCTTTTAAAACTTTTAAAGACCATGTTTTTTCCCCTGCTGAAAAACATGAACAGATGCAGTATTTCTACAAAAATGGGTCAGTCAAAAGCACAGGAACAGCAGCACAAACATTTAATAAATCCGGATTTTATGAAGTGAAATGAAAGAAGTGCCTGAAACCCTACACAAAAGGTGTAATAACTAATAAATCTAAACTTAAACCAGAAACTTTTCCAATTAGATTTTTAGTTCAGTTAAAAGTAGATAAAATCCATGCTGCAGACCATTTTCACACTTTGACCAGCGTGAGGACTGTAGGGATGTAATCATAAAAAAACACTTTGCTTCATTTACTTTACACTCATTTACAAAGTAATAAAGCATCTCATAAGGGTATTGATTCAGGGAATTAATTTATGATTGACATACAAACATCACAAATAACCCATCAAAGATGATTTGCATTTGCAGTTAAAAATGAAACACTAAATTCTTTATGGATTCTTTTCTTTTTGGTCCTCTTATTTCCGTGAGGAATAAGACACACGCATGGCCAGAGTATTCTTAATGAACAAAACGACATGGCAGGGCAGCTGACCCGAATCCTGGCGGAGGAAATGTCAGATTCTGCCAAAGCAGCAGATGATAGTACACACATAACACAGATAAGCTGGTGTTCATCTGGATGGAGTTACAGAAGTAGTCACGTCAAAATCTGAGCGCAAGTGAAATCACCTTTTTCCTCTAAAAGGTACAACATCCAGCAGGACAGCTGCAAGTGGCATCTTCGACATTTACAAATAAAATCTTTAACTTTTGCAGTGAATGTTTTTGTGCATTAACAACATTTCAGCAAAATGAAGAGCAAAGATTTGGTGCTTTGATTTCATATAGGAAGAAATCCTATGTTACTAATTCAGTAGAAGTGTGTACATATACACATTTAAGCTTTCACTTTCCATAGAAAATAAAAATAAAATAGGTACCGGATTACTTGCAGTACAATATTCAACTTTTTTTTTTTTTTTTGAATTAACAAAACGACACATTTTCAAGTACATTAAAAAATAAAGGTTTTGTTTCATTGTGACCCTCTTTTCCTTTATCATAGTCATATAGAAAGTGAGATATATATACTGTACATAATATCCTATTTTACCACATAGACAAAATACACATACATATATATATTATATATATATATGCATACAGTTATGTATAAAAGTCAGAGTTAGAAATCTTATTTTTTCTTCCGATCCTGGGTGCACCGCGGACAAAACCTAGAAAATGAAAAGTATTCATTAAAATAAGGATTTTTAAATGTAAAAGCTGTTGTGTATTTAAATCTTACTGGCTTATTATCAGATATTTACATACCATTTTCCTTTGGGCTTTGTTGTGAGATCCACACATGCGAAGTGAAACCATTCGATTGGACACTGTTAAAAAAGTTGAATAAATTGTTTTAGAGAAATAATTACTGATTATAGCCTACTACTAAGTAATTAAACTTAGGTTAGGAAAGTAATCAAGATGGGTTAGCTCACTTCCAAGTACAATTACAACCAAAAGTTGGTTATTTTCCTATAAAAATATATCCCAAAATATTTTATTTCTATCAGAATCAGAAAATTAACATTGCAACATTTTTTGTTATCGAATAACAGCATTTTTTTTCCTCCAATTGTTAAGCTTTAGATGATGTACACAGACCAGGCATAACATTATGACCACTTGCCTAATATTGTGTTGGTCCCCCTTTGCTGTCAAAACAGCCCTGACCGATCGAGGCATGGACTCCACTTTATCCCTGAAGGTGTACTGTGGTATTTGGCACCAAGATGTTAGCAGCAGATCTTTTAAGTCCTGTAAGTTGCGAGGTGGAGCCTCCATGAGCCACACCTTGCAACTTACAGGACTTAAAGGATCTGCCGCTAACAGGGCAGGATACTTTTGATAGATACTGACCACTGCAGACCGGGAACACCCCACACGAGCTGCAATTTTGGAGATGCTCTGATCCAGTGGTCTAACCATCACAATTTGGCCCTTGTCAAACTCGCTCAAATCCTTAGACCTTTCAATTTTTCCTGCCTCTAACACATCAACTTTGAGGACAAAATGTTCTCTTGCTCCCTAATATATCCCACCCACTAACAGGTACCATGAAGAGGAGATAATCAATGTTATTCACTTCACCTGTCAGTTCTTATAATGTTATGCCTGATTGGTGTAGATTGTCTGTAAATGAGTTGTTACTAAATAATAACATAAGAATGAGTGCATCAGCAGCTCTATAAACCTCTCTTTTAGAAGCTACTGTCAAAGATACTGTAATATCAACACCAGTTAGAATCACAGATTCAAAAGTGGTATAAATGGCATTTGTGTTCATGAGAATATTATCCTGAATCTGTGGAAAAATATTACTTTTGCCTTGAAATCTAGGGTCTGTGTCAGATAGACAAGCAGATCCCAGCCATAAATTAAAAGAATGTTTTTACCCATTTTATAAATATAATAAAATAATAAATAAGAGAACAATAAAAATAACTGAATGTTAAATAATAACTAATGAGGCATACATCAGGGTTGTCACATCCAATCATTTCTCCATATGACACTTGATGGCACAAACAGTATGTGGGCTCATTGGGGTCCACTGGCATATCCAGGACGTCTGATGGGTGCACTGGCAAGAGGGACTCCTGGAAATCAGGACTAGAAAAATACAAAATGGCAACCATAAGACTCTCTAAATAATCTGTTAAACTAAAAAAATGCTTATTAATGTTGACAGGAAAAAAAAACACCCTATGTGCTACAGATGATGAAATAATTCTTATCCTTAAACCTGTTTTTCATTTTTTTCTTTCGTGGTGAATCGTCATCTGAGCATTTTCTTCCTCTGCCTTTGGATCCTCGCTTATCCTTAAGCCCTCTGCCACCTCCTTCTACAAAAAAACAATCAAAAGAAACCAATCCCTTTAGATTAGGGGATTCAAGCATACAGTCCACAGGCTAGCCAGATAAGTGCTCAAATCGAGGCCATTAAATGAATGTAATATTTAAAATCTCTGGTCTAAATTAAAATGGAAAGAAAAAAACAATTAGTTTGTTATTTCACCAGGGGACAAAAAAGAGAGGGCCAGATCTCATATCACTGCTGCTAACAAAATGTGCTATTGGTAAGCATTTTACATATACACTCAGTGAGCACTTTACCAGTACTGGGTAGGGCCTCCCTTTGCTCTCAAAACATCCTCAGTTCCTTGTGGCATGCATTCCACAAGATGTTGGAAATATTCCACTATATCAGAAGAAAGGGAATACTCAAATAGTCTGTGGCAATAATCAGCAATAATACTCAAATAGTTTGTGGCAGACAAGGAATAACTGACTGATATGTCCGACACCAACAATCATGCCACAGTCAAAATTACTGCAGTCACAGCCCTTTTTGATAGTTGATGTGAACATTACTTGCATTATGCATAAATGTGTAATTGTTTCTAATAAAGTACTCAGTGTGTGAAATTCCAATGAAATGCATTTAATGTCCAAGGTCTTAACGCTACAAAATGTGGAACAGTTCAAGAGAGCACTGTATGATCTGTTCATGTGGTTTGTTGGTGATATACTGTATATTCAATCTGTTTTTTGCACTCACTTTCAGATAACACTCATAAATGATCATGAGAAGTTGCTGATCTGTTTGTATAAGTGTAATGTGGCCCAGTACCCAGAATGAGTAGGACACATATTGTGTGTTTAAAAAAATAAAAAAAAAAAAAAAAATCATATTAGGATTTGTTTTATATAATTAAATTGTATACATGAAGTGGCAAAAATCAATTCAGGCTTTAACAATACTTCTTCAGACTCGGATCAAATGTGAGCATTTGCTTCTTGCATAGAATTATTCGATGCCAAACCTTTAGCAAACTTGTCATTTGTGGTTGAAAAAAAAATGCATAATGTAGAGGTTGGTGCAGAGAAATTAAAACCACAAAGCCTTTTTCATCAAATCATTCTTCACAAAAATTGCTGCGTCTGGATGAAAAGTACAATCTGCACACAATATTCAATATGCCAGCCAACTCTGGGGAAACAGTTCAGCCAAAAATAAAATTTTCCACTTAGCCCAGTGTAGTCGATCAGCCAAGACATGATTAATGTCTAAAGCCTGCATCTTAGTAGCCTCAAACCCTCTCAAGTATGCTTACAATTTGCTTATGAATACTTTTCCTTAAAGAGTGACAAATAGCTACATTGGAATCACTTAATCCATTAAAAACTAGTTTATGGAGAAATTTGATATTTGAATTTTTTATATTTTAGAAAATTATATAGGGAGTATATTACTGAGACATGCTTAGAAAGGTCTTTTGAGCTGTGGGTAATGACTTAGACAAGCAGTTTGTTTGATACTAAACTGGTAGCTGTAACATTGCCTAGACAATTCTAATGATGCACACCTCACACAACACATGCATCTTGGCTGATTCGTGTTGAAAAGAAACTTGTAAAAGTAACTTTTGGTTGATCCATTTCTTTTAAATTTGAAACAAAATAACCACAGATTAAAGTGGAGTTTATATTCATAAATTTGTATTTGAGGCATTGACAAAAGTTCACATCACTAGGACTTTTCAGACGATTTGAAATATGCTATATTCACTTCCCCAAAACAGGAAAGCTGGGTCTAATCAGGGGTACAACATGCACATGTCACATCATTTACAGGAAATCATACAAGCTGCTGTTCTAAAGTCTTACTTTTTAGTGCTCTACTCTCAGGACTCTCATAACCACTGACATCCAGCTTCTCTTTTAGCTCATTTTCAAAGCGGGCCAAGTCTGCGTCCAGCCTTCGGATGTGCTTGTCAACCTAAAAAGCATTGAGAATCCAGACAGAATGTTTTTAAGCCACTACTGGTTTTACTGCAAAAATCATGTTAATAAATTCGATAAAACATGTATTAAATCCAAGACAATCAAACTTAGTGGATTTTTATGTGTTTGGAGGTACATTATATTGCCAAAGGTTTTGGGACACCCCTCCAAATCATTGAATTGAGGGGTTGGGCTTGGCCTCTTAGTTCCAGTGAAAGGAACTCTTAATGCTTTATTGGACAATTTCATGTACCCAACTTTGTGTGAACAGTTTGGGGATGACCCCTTCTTGTTCCAATATGACTACACACCAGTGCACAAAGCAAGGTCCATAAAGACATGGATGAGTGAGTTTGGTGTGGAGGAACTTGACTGACCTGCACAGAGTCCTGACCTCAACCCGATAGAACCCCTTTCGGATGAATTAGAGCGGAGACTGCGAGCCATTCCAAAACTGGGACGTCTGCCTTTACATACACATGAATTTAATATAGAGTTGGCCCAACCTTTGGAGCTATAACAGCTTCAACTCTTCTGGGAAGGCTTTCCACAAGGTTTAAGTGTGTTTATGGGAATTTTTTTTACCATTCCTCTAGAACTGCATTTGTTCCTCCACACCAAACTCACTCATCCATGTCATGGTGTGCAGTCATGTTGAAACAGAAGGGGCCATCCCCAAACTGTTCCCACAAAGTTGAGAGCATGAAATTGTCCAAAATGTCTTGGTATGCTGAAGTACTAAGAGTTCCTTTCACTTGAACTATAAAGGGCCAAGCCTAATCCCTGAATTCAATGATTTGGAGGGTTGTCCCAAAACTTTTGGCAATATGGTGTACATTGCTCAATTTTGGGGGGAAAAAAGGGTTATATACATTGACTAACCATTTCATAAGTCTGCATGGCAAGCTGCACTTTGTCATCACTGTATTCTTTACATTTGCTGTAGGCGCTCTGAATCTTCTGCAGATGTTCCACCCTCTGCTCAGACGCGAGGTTCCGGACATTTGTGATGTACTCTTCAGCAAGCTTATCAATCTCTCCCTTCTTTTCTGCCGGGTTAATGGAAAACATTGATTCAAAAAACACCACCACCACCAATATGGAGCAACATGAAATTTGGTTTATATCTATAAACAGCTTTAGTTATTACTGTGAGGTTGATTTAAACAGGACTGCTATTAGTGAGCAACTCGTCAAACAAAATTAACAACTGAAATCTAATTACATGATAGCATCTCCCCTAAGTAAATTTCATTCAGTTTGGTGATGCATTAAGATTGCTGGACACGTGTCTTTACTTACCTTCTGTCCTGTTATCCAGCTCCCGCATCAGGGTGAAGTTCCTCTGTAGTTCACATGGCAAATTTTCAATGCCTGGAAAATATTTCTGTTTTATTAAAAATTGTAATGGCACTGTATAACATCACACTTATAATCTTTCTATCCTACATACACTGTAGGGCCAAAGTTTTCCCAGTCCCAGCTCAGGCATTTACAGCCACTTTCACAGCTTCAGTGTTATTGTTTTGTTTTTTTTCCTTCACTTATTTCTTTTTTTTCCCTACACTTATATTTTTACCTAATGAGAGTTTTGTTAACAAGCTAATGAGAAAGTTGTTACAGCGTACAAACAGACTAAAACAATGTAAAAATCTGGCATAAACCTGAGCTAGTTGTGGCAGAGGCACAGCTGTTGTGTTTACAGCTGACTTAGCTAGCTAGTTGGAAGTTGGCCAATTTTATTTGGCCAATTGTAAAAATGTTGCTGTCTGTAATTGTTCCAACTCGAACTTTCTTCAATAAAATAATATTATTCATGGAAAAAAAAATTCATATTAAATATTGCACTACTTAAGTGACAGCTTTGCTATGTTTGTTTTCCAGCCAGGTAGCTAGCTAGCGAACGCCGCAAAACTTTCATATTGGCTGGCTAGCTGCAAAGCTAACACGCTATAAAATTCCGTTAGCGAACCCTTCGCCTGTCAGCTCTCAGGTGGTTTTCGTCATTAGCTAGTTTATCATGTTCATGTATTTAGAGACATTTACTAACACGACAGATATTTAAATATGACCAGGCCAGGCTTATAGTTAGCGTAGCTTAGCTCGAATGAGACGCCTGCGATACGAAGCCACCAAAAGCCCTCATGAGCGCCAGATGTTTTTTTTGTTTTTTTCCCCTTAAATACAGAAAACACAGATTCTGTCACTAACCCTAACCGAACCGCTTATACTCACTGTCGAGATAGTGTTCGAGGTATATCGCCGTCGCCATTTTTATCAACCTTCAGGTTTTAAATGTAGCTTGTGTTGTTTTTTTTTCTGTCAGCGCCAGCGCGCATGAAATAGAACAACATTGGTATACGATTAATTATTCAGGAGGTTCTTTATTTTCATTGGACAAGAAGCTTCTGCTTTGCATACTCCTCTCTGATTGGATATTATTTGGGCTTGGCTTATTTCTTATACATTAATGTTAAAAAAATACAAGGCCAATTTATTCGGTATACCGTCAATATACATTATATGGCCAAAAGTTTATGGAGCTCCGACCATTACACATACAGCTCTGGAAAAAAAAAGAGACCACTGCCACTTTAATTGTTATTAAAGCTCTGCAAATACAGCATGATCTTGGGTTATTTTGATGTGTTGTCATTTCCTTTAAATATACACTCTAAATAACAATAGTTATATGTTGAATTCAGGAGAAATATTGTCAGCAGTTCACAAAAAATGAAACAAAACTCACCAATACATGCACCTGTAAGAAAAAAAACATAAGAAACTGATTATTTTGCAGTGGTCTCTCTTTTTTTTTTCCAAAGGTGTATATGTGCTTTTTGAACATCTTAATTGTCTTGTCTTTGCACCCGGTTGCACACGTAACACTCTATGTATCTAGGACAAACTTTCTCTCCCTAGCTCTGTGTTGTTATTTTCGGTTCTATAGCTATATGTTATATGTTGTCTGTATGGCAGCAGGGTCCTGGAGAAATGTTGTTTCATTTCACTATGTACTGCATCAGCTATATGTGGTTGAATTGACAATAAAGCTATTGGACTTGAATTCATATTTAGTCCCCCTGTGCTATGATAATAATATCCACACTTCTGGGAAGGGTTTCCACTAGGATGCTCAACTTTTGGAGCATGGTTGTACTCATTCAGCTACAAAAGCATTCGTGAAATCAAGCACTGATGGTATGGAGTCAGCATTCTAGTTCAGTTCATCTTAGTACTGTTCACTCGGGGCTCTGAGAGTGGCTTTCTTCCACACCAACCTTATCAAACCAAATTACCTTGTTTGGGCCCCTAAATTTCAGTGAAGGTCAAATGTAATGCTACAGCATACAAAGATTATTAATACCATTGAAATACATATGTGTTCCAAATTTGTGGCAACAGTTTCTGCAGGGAATGCATACATGCGATGATCAGGTGTCCAAAAAACATTTGGCTGCAGAGTATAGTTATGACATAGTATTGCTATTGCTACAGTGCTAACACATTTTTTCAACCCCACTTCTATCTTATTTATCAGTGGAAAGAGATCAGAATCATCACAGACCATATATGTGTCATCCTGGGAAATTTTTTATATCATATTAATTGCATAGGTGGCACGGTGGCTTAGTGGTTAGCATGTTCACCTCACACCTCCAGTGTACTGGGCTCAAGTCTTGCTCCCGCTCTGTGTGTGTGTGTGTGTGGAGTTTGCATGTTCTCCCCATGCTTGGTGGGTTTCTTCCCACAGTCCAAAGACATGCTTCTAGGATGATTGGAGTCTCTAAATTGCCTGTAGTGTGAGAGTGTGCATGTGCCCTGTGATGGGTTGGTACTCTGTCCAGGGTGTATCCTGCCTTGATGTCCGATGACGCCTGAGATAGGCACAGGCTCCCTGTGACCTGAGTATAGGTTGGATAAGCAGTACAGACAATGAAATGAAATGGGGGAAAAAAAAATTAATCACATACCAGTGTTGTTTTGCCGCTGGCAGAAAAGAAAACAAGCTACATTATTAATTTTTACATTTTAAGCAACAGGTTGATAATAATAGTGATATATATATACCTCGAGCACTATCTTGACAGCGAGAAAGACAGAAAGAAACAAACAATATGTTTTTCTCTTTTTTTAGGAAAAAACATCTGGAGCTTATGAGGACTTTTGGTGGCTTCACATCGCAGCTGCACAAGGTGACATTTCTGCTGATTCAACCACTTTCAATAAGCGCAATTTCCACTACCCTGGTCAGGGTAGTGTGAATGAATCCAGAGCCTGTAGTTTACCACATGGTTACTATCAGTGGGGAGTTTTCTCAGGGCTTTCTGGTTTCTTCCTACCACCCCAAAATGTGCTTGTAGGAGGATTGGCAAAGACAAATTGCTCTTATGTGTGATGTATGAATGTGTGTGAGCATTGTGCCCTGTGATGGACTGGTGTCTCATCCAGGGGGTATTCATGCCTCATGTCCAGCATGTCCTGGACATACTCCAGATCCACTGTGGCATTGACCAGGATGGTTTCCTACTCCCTGGTATCTTGATTTTTTTTAACTACCCAGTTGGTGGCTTATCTGTGGTAACTTTGTTCAGCAAAAATACTTTGCGTTGTGTTTGTTATAAAATCTATTTAAATGAAGGTAGAAGCTTTTATTGCACTAATATTATTGTACCTACAGGGTCTGTGATGTTTAATCTATTATGTATGTCTACCAATGTGTGTTCACAGTTACCTACTGACCCTAAACTAACCAATAAAGTGCTCAAAGTACATTAACAAATAGTCTAGAAAGTACAGGAGAGTACGTGCAAGTACACGTCACAACCCACGTGAGCAAGCTCGAGTCAGATCCCGGAAATGTTGGGTGGCACGTGCTCTTTGGGCGTGAAAAAAAAAAAAATCGAGAAAAAATAAAAAGCAAATTTCAGTAAAGACTGGCGACAGAAATACGAGAAAAGAAACTACAGACAAAATGTACATTTATTTTCACAAGAGAACGAGTTGGAATCACTTCCCGGGTCGCTGTTATTGATATCGGTTCAATCTCAAATGTTTCCCTGTGGTCTGTGTATAGCACTACATAGGGTACACTTTCTTATCCTATGTAGTGCACTTATGTAGGGCGTATAGAGTTGTTTGGGATTTAATCGGGGTGTCTAATTTGCTAGCAGACCTGAATGTTCTCATTACACAGGCAACAATGTGTTTAAAATAAATGGACAAGACTACAGATGATGCCTGTGATCTGCAGCGACAGGTCAGGTCATCATATGGTGAACTCTGAAATGAAACATATATATATATATATTATTTGTTGTAAACGTGTTGGAAAGTTGTTCATCTTCGACAACTTTTATTTCACTTTATTAGGTTGAAGAAATCGAAGCACTTTCCTCTATTTATGGGGACGAGTGGTGTGTGATCGACGAGGCGTCCAGGGTCTTTTGCATTAAAATATCAGATGATATTTCTGAACCCAAATGTTCAGTTTGTTTACAGGTAAACTAAACAGTTGTGTCATGTCAGTCAGTCTATATTGTCAATCCTGCTGTCAAAGACAGTGATGTAATGTTATGAATTGAATATAATTCCCTCAGACTCACTGACTGCATTACACTACCACTGAACACTATACAAGCGTATAACACAACATACATGTTATTGTTTATGAGCTCTTTAACTCTTTGCCTTTAAAAGATCATACTACCTGAAGACTACCCAAGCTCCTCCCCTCCAATATACCAAATAAAGTAAGTACCCTGTCTTTCTGTGCCAACAAAATAAACTTTGGTTCATTTTAGAAACATTTTATATATACACTGATGAGCCATAACATTATGACATTATGACCTTATTATGATCTGGTCCCCCTTTTGCTGCCAAAACAGCCCTGACCCATCAAGGCATGGACTCCACCAGATCCCTAAAGGTGTGCTTTGGTATCTGGCACCAAGATGTTAGCAGCAGATCCTTTAAGTCCTGTAAGTTGCAAGGTGGATTGGACTTGTTTGTCACACAGACGTTCGATTGGATTGAGATCTGGGGAATTTGGAGGCCAAGTCAACACCTCAAACTCGTTGTTGTGCTCATCAAACCATTCCTGAACTATTTTTGGCGCATTATCCTGCTGAAAGAGGCCACAGCCATCAGGGAATACTGTTTCCATGAAAGGGTATAACACTCAGTACATGGTCTGCAACAATGCTTAGGTAGGTAGTATGTGCCAAAGTTACATCCACATGGATGGCAGGACTCAAGGTTTCCCAGCAGAACATTGCCCAAAGCATGACACTTCCTCTGCCGGCTTGCCTTCTTCCCAGAGTGCGTCCTGGTGCCATGTATTCCCTTGGTAAGTGACGCACATGCACCTGGCCATCCACCTGATGTAAAGGAAAACGTGATTCATCAGACCAGGCCACCTTCTTCCATTGCTCCGTGGTCATGTGCCCATTGTTGGCGCTTTTGGCGGTGCACAGGGGTCAGCATGGGCACCCTGACTGGTCTGCGGCTATGCAGCCACATGCACAGCAAATTGTGATGCACTGTGTATTCTGACAACTTTCAATCAGAACCAGCAATAACCTTTTTTAGCAATTTGAGCAACAGTAGCTCGTCTGTTAGATCGGACAACACGGGGCTGCCTTCGCTCCCCACATGCATCAGTGAGCCTTGCCCCTCCCATGACCCTGTCACAGGTTCACCACTGTTCCTTCCTTGTACCACTTTTGATAGATACTGACCACTGCAGAGCGGGAATGCCCCACAAGAGCTGCAGTTTTGGAGATGCTCTGCTCCAGTGGTCTAGCCATCACAATTTGGTCCTTGTCAAACTCGCTCAAATCTTTACTCTTGTCCATTTTTCTGCTTCTAACACCTCTACCTTGAGGACAAAATGTTCACTTGCTGCCTAATATATCCCACCCACAGGTGCCATGATTAGGAGATAATCAGTGTTATTCACTTCACCTGTCACTGCTCATAATGTTATGGCTGATCGGTGTATACACAAACACACACACACTTCCTGCAAATGCATGTATGCATTGTATATTAATTAGCTGTCTGGTAATTACAGTCTGAACTTAAGGGGCATTTCAGTAATTTGCTGCAATAGAACTGCTGCTGATTGTCAGTGGATTTTATTTAGTTGCGTTTACTGAAAGAGCTTAAGGAAAGTTATTGTCCTCAGCAAATAATTCCTCTAAATCCTTGCATAATCATTAGTCATTTGTGTGAATCAAAATGTATTCACCACTAATTAAACTGGTAACGAGTGATTCATTTGTGAGGGTAGGTTTCATTGCATCATGTTTTTGTTTTGTTGTCTTTCCAGCGCTGCATGGTTAAGAGGTCCAGACAGAATCACATTGTCAAACAGCCTCGAGGAAATCTATCTGTAAGTCTAACTGTATCTCTCACAGCTATGCTGATAGGTCTACAAAAAATCTGTGAGCTTAATATTTCTAAAGAATGAAACATTTCATTTGGAAAACAATCAGCAGGAGGATGGTGTGATGAAGTGCAATAAAAGCTGATTATCTTCCAATAACAACACATCCCTGAATTGTTAGTCTCATTCTCTTAGTAATTTGCCAGTAATTATTTAATAAAGAATGACATGGTTTTTAATCCACTTATCATTAGATTTAATGCTGTAGAATATTAACAAAACATGTTATAGCAGCTAAAATTAGTTGCTTTTTCTTAAGGAAAAAAATGCAGCTTGCCTTGTTAATGTCATGTTACAAATCACTGATACTCATTACACATTAAAATTATTACAGCTTATTACAGTTGTTTAATCATAATATTATTTATGATGGTACGGTTATAACCTGGATGTTATATCATGGCAGGGAAAATCCTGGCGAGAGCATCCTGTACCTGTGGGTGGAGAAAATTCGAGAATTCCTGGTAGACAGACCGCAAAATGCAAACGCAGGTAAAGCCAGAGCACATATGTGCCTCTGGGTTCATAAAAATATCCTGTTATTATAACCAGTGTAATCCAGTATACGTCTGTACATAATGTTTCTAACTATTCAAATTTGTTCAATGCAAAATTATTTGTATATGTTCAGTCAGTTGTGTCAAGAAAAGAAAGCTATAATGTCTTCTGTTACACCCTTACTTGATTGTAATGGAGTATAATATCCTGAAATGCAGTTATCGTTCTTGTGTGTCTGAGAGAACATGGTGTGCTGTGTGTGAGTCACTGGACTCTCCTGATATAGATTTTAATGCTATGAGCAGCGACTCTTTTATCTGAGAATTACAGTGTTGACGCAGGAGCTTTGAGATAGCTCGGAAAACGAAGAGAGAAAGAACGTGTTATCTTAAACAGATGTGTGCGGCTATCAAGATTGTGGACATACACTATATTGCCAAAAGTATTCGCTCACCTGCCTTGACTCGCATATGAACTTAAGTGACATCCCATTCCTAATCCATAGGGTTCAATATGACGTCGGTCCACGCTTTGCAGCTATAACAGCTTCAACTCTTCTGGGAAGGCTGTCCACAAGGTTTAGGAGTGTGTTTATGGGAATTTTTGACCATTCTTCCAGAAGCGCATTTGTGAGGTCACACACTGATGTTGGACGAGAAGGCCTGGCTCTCAGTCTCCGCTCTAATTCATCCCAAAGGTGTTCTATCGGGTTGAGGTCAGGACTCTGTGCAGGCCAGTCAAGTTCATCCACACCAGACATCCATGTCTTTATGGACCTTGCTTTGGTCACTGGTGCACAGTCATGTTGGAAGAGGAAGGGGCCAGCTCCAAACTGTTCCCACAAAGTTGGGAGCATGGAATTGTCCAAAATGTCTTGGTATGCTGAAGCATTCAGAGTTCCTTTCACTGGAACTAAGGGGCCAGACCAACCCCTGAAAAACAACCCCACACCATAATCCCCCCTCCACCAAACTTTACACTTGGCACAGTGCAGTCAGACAAGTACCGTTCTCCTGGCAACCGCCAAACCCAGACTCGTCCATCAGATTGCCAGATGGAGAAGCACGATTCGTCACTCCAGAGAACGCATCTCCACTGCTCTAGAGTCCAGTGGCGGCGTGCTTTACACCACTGCATCTGACGCTTTGCATTGCACTTGGTGATGTATGGCTTGGATGCAGCTGCTCGGCCATGGAAACCCATTCCATGAAGCTCTCTGTGCACTGTTCTTGAGCTAATCTGAAGGCCACATGAAGTTTGGAGGTCTGTAGCGATTGACTCTGCAGAAAGTTGGCGACCTCTTCGCACTATGCGCCTCAGCATCCGCTGACCCCACTCCGTCAGTTTACGTGGCCTACCACTTCGTGGCTGAGTTGCTGTCGTTCCCAAACACTTCCACGTTCTTATAATACAGCTGACAGTTGACTGTGGAATATTTAGGAGCGAGGAAATTTCACGACTGTATTTGTTGCACAGGTGGCATCCTATCACAGTTCCACGCTGGAATTCACTGAGCTCCTGAGAGCGACCCATTCTTTCACAAATGTTTGTAAAAATAGTCTGCATGCCTAGGTGCTTGATTTTATACACCTGTGGCCATGGAAGTGATTGGAACACCTGATTCTGATTATTTGGATGGGTGAGCGAATACTTTTGGCAATATAGTGTATGTGTGTTCAGTGATGAGTGGCTTCACAATGTACACATGCTCAAGTGAAAATTCCATGCATGTACCATACATCATTTTAGTGCTCAGTGCCAAATTGTTGCTATTTCTTAGTATTTGACAGAAAATGTACACTTCCTGTATATTGTTTTTACATTAATATATATTAATATACAGTATATTGACATCACTGAATCATTTCCCCCATAAAAACAATATGTATGAAATATTGTGGTTACAAGTAACTCTTAGACAATGGCGCTGGACACTGTCGACTGCTTCACGCTTGTTACAAGAAAAATGGGGGTTTGTTAGAATCAGGTTTAACACATTTTGTGTTCTATGCAAGAAGCAAATGCTCACATTTGAGCCGAGACGGAGGCATTATTGTTCAAGGCTGAAGGGTTTTTTGCTGCTTCATGTATACAATTTAATTACACACATTTGTGCAACTCCACTCCATGTGCGATTCTCGCCCAGCTGTCTGAGTACTGCTTAAATGTAGTTATGTCTGAGTTCTACTACTGAACTACTCTACATACTGATGTGTACAATTTCTGTGTTAAAGATGTATCTTAAATCTTCATGCTCAGAAAAAAGCTTAAATGTCTTTTGTGGTCTTTGGATGCAAGATTCGCTCTAAAGAGTCTAATTCCAGGCCCAGGCCATTCATAGTTTCAAATAGTCCATATTATAGACCCTTCCTGACTTCATTGTTGTACTTCTTAATCCTGATCCTGAATTAAAAGCAGTGCTTTTAATGGAAAAAGACAGCTTCTTAGTATAAACCCTACAGAGAATTATCTTGTGTTTCAAAGGTCTTTGTTTTGATGGTTCATGTCTCACCTCTGTGTGAGGGCTCAGTGATGGTGATGGATCACTGATGAATGAGTGGCCTATCTTAATGGAACGGACATCTGTAGTGGTCCGTGAGAGAGGTCAGTTATGAGTAATAACACTCAACTTGTGTTTCTGCTGTCCTCCTCCGTCACTCAGTGGCGTACATCGATCGAACGAGATGATCTTTTTCCTTTGAGTTTTACACTAGGTGTCAGTGTTTTGTTATAAATTGGGTTTCACTCGCTGTGGCTCAACTTTCTTATGTGAAGGATATTATTTGCTTCGCTGAGTTGTCTCATACCCATCTTAAAGTGTATAATGGAATCAGCCAGTGCTCTAAACACAGATAGCACACACAGTCAGTGTGAGTTCACCTGCTCTCCTGACGCTGGCTTTGGTTAGCTGACTTGGCACATCTACTTTGGCCTGGTGGGCCATTTTATTGGATGTTTTGTATTCTGAGCTGTGGATTGGTGCTTGCATGGAATTGGAACTATTTATGTCCAAGTCTCATCTGTGTTTGTGAATGTCAACTGGATAGTAAAGATTTGCACCTAAGAGCTGCTGCTGTAATCAACACAGCTGTCCTGTGGTTATCCTAGGACACCTAGTCATAATTTCCTCATACAGACCATCCTTTTAGCATACTTCATACAGTTCGACTTTATAGTATGTAATTATGAAAAGGCAGCGATTTCATATTCAGTGTTACCCAAAAGATGTTGGGACTTTTTTTCTTCTCACCAGTCATATTAAGCTTGCTCATTCGACATCTAAATCTACGTCCAGATTTCTGTACACTTGCTTTGTGACTCTGTTTATTGATAATTTAATAAAAACATGTTCTTAAAAACATGTTTCGTGCCTAAGGGTGCCATTTAAGGAGCTACATTTGGATCTCAAGGTTTTCAGTTTTTAAACTAAGGAAATTAAGGTCATAGAGAGGAAATTGTTTGAATCCGGATGATGCTGCTAAAACTGGTGGCCAGGAGTCCAAGAGAGCAAAATTTTTCATGAGCTAAGGGTTGAAGAGATGGCATACTCTCTCATTTGTCAATCACAGGGACCTTAGCCAATTGGAGGAATCTGTTTGGAGGTATGCATGTGGAATAAAGGTAGATAATGCTTCCCTCTGTGTCTGTTATGCTGTGACACAGCATGAGCATGATTTTAAAGAACAATGCTATGTTGGACTATAACACAGAGTAGATAAGAAAATAAGAATATTTTGAATTCTTTTAATCTATAGGCAGCACAATCAGCGTAATGATGCATGGTTTTAATTAAATTTCACAAGTAGGAGAGCTTGAATGGATTTCTGTGGAGTTTTGTGTTTCATTAGCATGTGCAATTGAAAGGGAAAGTCACAACACGGGTGGAAAAAATGCAGCAGAATGGATGAGTCATAAGTCTCATGGGGCTGATGTGGTTTTAAACCATTAAAAGGGTAATATATCAAAAAATGGTTCAAAAAAAGCATTCAGCAGGAATTGGCCTCAAGGGTAGCTATTGTGTCTATCACTGTGGATTTTCTGCCAGCATGAGATGTCACATAGATATAACAAAAGAAGCTACAGGTGAATATTCTATTTTCGAAGCAATAGATATCATGCTAAATAATAATATTGCACACAGTCTAGTTACATTGATGGAAATCTGATGTTTCATCGAAATATGTACAAAATCTTATTTCATTAAATATGTAAAAATGTGCATATATTTCAAAACCAAAAATCTGCTCATTTTTATAATGAAAGATATACTTTACTGATCCCATGAGGGAAATTCTTGTGTGTTCTTTACAGAAAGGTTAAGATTTTAATCATTTATTTCTTAATTAAGAAAATGCAATATGCCGTTGTGATTTTTCATTATAAAGTCAAGCATAAATCCAATACTCATCAAAAGTTTGCTAACTTTCTCTGTAATATCCTTCTAAAAGCAGTGAAAATTAAGGTAAATTTCACTAATGCAGGTCATCTAGAAACCGAGATTTTTAGTACTGAATAAAAAAAAAGGATATAAAAAGAATGTGATTTTCATATATTTTCATGAATCCAGCCTCTGTGGCTTTTCAAAAAAAATCTCATGCTGCTTATACTGGGTCACAGGGCAGCGTATCACAGAAGGAGCAAAACATTATATGCCCTCTTCTAAATGCCTGAGCTCACAAACACCCGTGATTGGCTAGCATCATTGTGGGTGACTGGGGAGAGATTGTATGGCATTACTCCTACACTGAGAGCGCGGCCAATTTTGCTCTCTTGGCTCTCGGCATTATCTGGATTCAAACTCAAACCATTCAAACAATCTCTTGAACTAGGCCAAACGCTTTCCACTTGAACCACTCTGGGATATTTTTTTAATTATTAAAGGATAACATGCCATGCTATTTATCTATTCATAGTCATTTAATGCCATGGAATACCTCTGATGAATTTACGTTTTTTACATTTAATTTTATGCCATTATCTAAAGTGACTTACAAGTCTTCTTCATCCTGAAGATGTCACTGGAGAATCCTTCCTTAAGTATTAAATAAAAATCTCCTCACAAAAAACCTAGCAGAAAATCATATCAACCTTTACACACAATATTTAATCTGTTTCCACATCAGGGCAGTCACCATCCAGGAGCCTTTTCTGGAACTAAAAAAAAAATCTGCTGCATCAATCGGTCAGGTCAGCTTCCTGAGATGGATTGATAGCTGAGGCAGATGTAAGTGCAGGTTGTTTATTAAACTTGAACTATAGATTCAAAGCAAGAATGATATCATGAAAGCTTGATAAAAAAAGAGCCAACACAAAACATGACTTAAATGCTGGTGCTCAGTTTACGATAGCATAATTTAGGTGCACATGATCTCCCATGGTGCGAGACGTGGTGTGACACGAATGAGAATCGAGAATGTAACAGCCCTGTGGTATAAAAAAAAAAAAACAATATATTTTTTATGAAGACTACTGAAAGAGTTGCTATAAGCTATAGAAACAATCAGAATGAAATAATTTTACGCTTCAAGCCGATACAACAAAAAATATTTCCGTATTTTGGATAGTTATTACAGTGCAGCTGATATTGATTTCCTGCACATCTTCAGTTCAGATGCACCATGGTTTTTTCATAAAGCCCCAAGGCTTAATATTTCTTTTATCTTTGTTCTGGTCACCCATGGAGACTCCTGAATGCATGCTTCCACACATTATAATCAGTCAGATCTTTGATGCTTGTTAAGCACCTTTTTTGCAGCTGGCAGAAATGGCTTTTTATCTGCTAGCCCCCATGGTGAGTGACAAATAAACTCGATTACAGGCCAAGTTTTCACACTGCACTTTGTGATTATGATGATGAATGGATTCTGAACTATTTTTTGAACACTTCTTGTTGTTGGTAATATGAATTCATGCTTCTGCGTGGTTGGACCGCATCTAATATAAAAGGCAGCGGGCTGTGGCTGCACCATCTTATTTTTGAATACGGCTAAACGGCACAGCGGTGCACAAAAAGCTTCATTTTCATCACTACACTGAGGAACACTGATTGCCAGAATACATCTGCGGTGGAACCACTGGGTGAGGCGATATCTCTGATCTTACGGAAGCACTGGGCTTTCTGTAAATCACTGCTGTCATCCGTAAACACCCAGGTGATCACAGGTGACACTGATACTAATGAGAGGTGAAAATTACAGAGCAGGCTTTCACGCTTTTAGAGCTCAGACCCTGTTGTAAGAGCCTGAGCCCTCAAATATTAACGCTAGAATGCAAGCTTGTATTCGGCTGGTGTCACCCAGGAGAGAATTTTGTTTCTGGTTCCTTTTAAGGTGTCTTCTTCATGTTGTCTCAGGAAACTTTTCCTCACCTCTGTGTCTTCTGGATTTCTCATTATATCTAAATCTATACCCAGATTTCGATAAAGATATTTTGTGACCGTGTTTGTGATGAACACCTAAAATAAATAGCCTTTTCTGCACATTTTCTTAAGAAGAACATCATGGTTGAGACAGATGTCGCTGGATTATCTGAGGGCTTAACGTTTAAAGTGTATTTACGATTAAATTAAATAACAATTAGTATTTTCATGTTCAGTAATTCGTGTTTTAAATATCTAAATGTAATACACAGAGTGCTTAAGTACAAATAATCATTTTATGACTAAGCAGTATTACAACAAATGATTTCTAGTAAGCTTCAAATAAAAAGTTCTTTCTGTATTCCCAAAAGTTTACAACATTTAACAAATCTGCAGATCAGATCTATATTTCTACAGGTATCTAGAATATTTATGCAAATTGGAAACACACACTTGCCCCTTATTGAGTGATGTATCCATGAATAATATTCTGGGAAGGATGAGGAAATAAAATCACTTGTGATATGATATGCATGCATCATATGTAATTAAATTCAGCAGTGGGATGTGCTCATGCATTTTGGGTGGATGTCAGATTCTGACAGCAGTAGGAGTTGTGACGGTACAAATTTGTTATTTAATCATTTATCTACCATCGTGTACCATCTTAAAAAAGCCTTTTTTGACAGTTTCACTGAAAACTGATTTAAAAGAGCAATCTGGTAATAGGTGGAAACAAATTTTAATCTTACAAAGCCAGATCTACACTTCATTTTCTTCTCCTGTAATGCTTGATTGACTGTCACCTCCTGTCATATCCTTGAGCTCAGAGTGTAGCTAGATAGTAGCTTTCAAACAGAAATGGGGAAAAATGCATGATTCTGATGTAGGTTTCTCATCTTGTAGCTGATTACACAAACTAAAGTGACTTCTGGGGCAGATAAATATGAAGAAATCGTAATGATGACCTTTAATATAAAAGTATACAGTATGGCATAGTTACAGTGCATTTTACTGTACAGAACACTGTTATATGATGTACATAATCAAGTGTGCTGTACCTTTTCTCTCCACTTTATTAGGAACACCTGCACACTTATGCAGTTATCTAATTAGACGATCATGTGCCAGCATAAATGCATAAAATCATGCGAATACAAGAGCTTCAGTTCACCTCAAACATCAGAATGGAAGAAAATGATCTTTAACAATGACAAGGTTGTTGGTGCCTGAGGGGCTTCTTTGAGAGTTTCAGAAACTGCTGATCTGGGAATTTCACACACAACAGTCTCTAGAGTTTACAAAGAATAGTGCAAAAAAAAAAAAAACATTGAGTGAGCACCAGGTCTGGGGGTAGAAACACGTTGTTGCTGAGAGAGATCCGAGGAAATTGCCAGCTTGGTTCTATCTGCCAGGAAGCATATAGTAACTAATCATTTTATTTTATTAATAGTAATTATTAATATTTTACTCATAACTGTGGCAAACAGAAAAGCATCTCTGCATGCACAACGCAATCAAACTTTCAGGTGGATGAGCTCCAACAACAGAAGACCAGATTTCCACTCCTGTCAGCCAAGAGCAGGAACCTGAGGCTATCATGGGCACAGACTCACTCAGAATGGACTTTTAAAGATTATGCGGAAAAAAAAAAGACCTAATCCTGTTCCAGTCTTCTGCTGTCCAGTTTTGCAGAGATTTACTCAGGTCCCTGTTCTTGGCTGACAGGAGTGGAACCCAATGTGCTCTTCTGTTGTTGGAGCTCATGTATCTCAAAGTTTGATGTGAATGCTTTTTCGCTTACCAGTGTCTTCATTCTCCTCATCAAGGTGTTTTAGGCTGCAAACCCTTTGCTCACAGGATGTGTTCGTTTTGCATCATTTTGTGTAAACTGTTGTGTGTGACATTCCCAGATATGCATTTTCTGAAATACTCAATCTAGTCCTTTTGTTGCTATCATCTATGACATGATCAAAGCCACTAAGGTCATATTTTTTCTTAATTAACGTTAACTGGACCTCATGTGTTTTTATTTTTCACTACCCTGCTGCTATACTGATTGGATAAATGCATATGTATAGGTGTTCTTGATAAAGTGGACGGTGAGTGTTATGGTAACCATCCATGAGTAAGAATTGGAAACAAGTATTTCAGGGTAGTTCATGCAAAAAAACTACACCTCTGGGTTGCACAAGATTTTTTTTTATTTTACATTGATGTTACTGACATACCAATATAGTTGCTTTAAAATGACATCTTTATCTAGCATGAATGGTTTGAAGGTAATGATTTATGGAATTTATTTCTATAGCACTCATTTTTTACAAGGCCACATCCCCTTTTAAAAGCCTTTATATCTCAGAAACTAATGCAGATGCAAAGCTAAAATTTGCAAACTGTTTATTGAAAAATTAAATACATAAATGGCATTGCTACAAGTATGACCCTGGTGAGTTAAAGTGGATTTACTCATTTAACAAAATCCACTCTGAGTTTAAGCAAGCATGTTAGGACATGAAAGCAGCTAGGGGTTCCTGCAAGCATCAGATGTAAATGTGCAGAACGTCAACACTGGGTACACTGCCAAACTAATTAGTGGAGTTTATTCATATAAACTCCTCTGGGTCAGTTTCTGTAAGACATGGCTGACTCACCAAGTCAAACTGAATGTCCTCTGTGAGAAAAATGGGAATGTGATAGTGAAATTTTGCATGTGAGTCATTTTCATTCTGTCCTTTATTTAAATTAGTAGTGACTGCTGCATTTTAATCAGATTATTCAGGAAACCTGTCATCGTTTAGTGCACTGGAAGGCCTGTAAACTCATCCCCTAAAAACATCACAGCTTTAATTTGAATGTGATTAAACTTTATTCTCAGTATATTTATACACTGGTGATAATTCTGATGAAATAATCTGTATTCATTAAAGTGAACTCGGAGCAGAGTTTAAAAAAATTGGGAAAAAGTATAAAAAACAAATCTTATTGAAAAAAAAATCTTATAAACAGTATAAAATACACACTGTAAGGACAGAATTATTCTAGTTAAGGCAAGTTCGTTCAATCTGTAACATTATAAATCCCAGGCAATTTCATTAACATAGGTTTTAGATTAAAGACTAAGACTAAAAACATGCAGTATACCATGCATCAGATAGATTAGACAAGATAATCTGACATTAATGACTGATATTAAGCGATACTTAATTTACTTGGACAGATAGCACACAGGCCACACCTCCATGAACAGAACTGATAGACATGGAAGCCACGCCTTCTTTAGTTTTGTTGGCAGGTTCACAGGCCACGCCTCCTTCACTGTGACTGACAATCACAGAAGCCATACCTTCTTTAGCTTTACTTACAGGCACAGATGCCATAATGTTTGACATTGGAATAATGATTAACATGGGAATAATGATTGACGAAGACATTCAGGTTGGTTTAATAAAGTTAACCGGTTGTTACAGAGCAGACATCTTTGAACCTGGAATGCAAATGTTCTCTCCAGAGTTGACACTGAAGCTTGCTGCTTTTCCTTTGATTATTGTCCGGTTGTTTTGTGTTATTATTCTTCCATATGGCCTGCTATAAATTCCACTCATTTGATCCTTCATTAGCTAATCTAAGTCTCTGGCAACTGTTGCTATGAATCAGTCTGTCCAAGGGTTATAAAAAACCAGCCATAAACTCTCAAAGCTTTTTTCACTTTATTTCTCTTTTGCTATTTTAGAATTGTTTTTTTTATGCTGTTTGTAGGATGTTTTCCCTTAAAATAAAATATCTAGGTTTGTTTTTGCATTCTAACTATAGTTATTAACCTTTCTTGCATAAATTATTTAAAAAACATATCCAGTACATCACTTAAATTTTAAAGTAAATGGATAGGAATAGAAAAGGCATCAGAATTTCATGAGTAAAATGGTTACAAAAAATCTCTTGATAAAAAAACATTTATATCTAAAATATTGAATTTACCGTGAAAATATGAAAGTGTTTTTTGAGCAAAATATAACCGTATTCTTGACATCTGCTAAATGTATGTAGTTTAGAACTGTCGCATCATGCAACAATAACAACTGTGTAAAACTACAAATTAACAAATGCTGTACTGAGAACAGCTAATAGTCTAGAGAGCAGCAGAAATCAGGATAATGATTTAAGTTAATTTACAGCTCTGGTCTCAGATGATTTGAAGGCGATTGCTATCTTATATTTATTTTAAACTGAATGTAAATAAGCATGGACACTGTTCTAAGGAAAAGGCTAAAAGCCTTCTCCCTTGCAATGTACCCAGTTACAACTAGAAATATCCTCCTTACATTAATCAAACAGTGATTTGGATTGACACAAGTGATTTTGTGTTGGGGATTTTGTGTAATTGATCAGGGTTTGCAAGTCTCTAAGCCAGGATTACACCGTAAGCTACATAATGGAGTTGAACCTTACAAACAAACTGCATGTTTTTCTGACCTTGGGTCATTATTTTGTATTTTTATGTGCCAGATTATTATTATTATTTTGGTTAGTATGTGATTTGTATATAATAGCAGTGTATGAAAACCTAAATGAATGAAGAGTTCTGCCCTTTTCATTCGTATTTGTATATATTTTCCTTAGATTTTGGTGTTTTTGCTTATTCAATTGCTTGAAGCATCGGGTATGTTTAGAAATTATGCTGTAATCTCTCAGCTCTCTGAATAGCTCACACGTTTATATGTTTATTGCTGAAATCCATTTGCTTGGCTCTGTACCTGGTTTACACCTCACTGGGCCTAATGTTAAAGCTACAGTTTATAGGATTTTGTTTGTTGGTAAAAACATCATTAATGATTCATAAGAGGGGGAAAAACTGTATATCGTGATGATGTATGTTATATGCCAACTCAGATATTTCAGACATCAATTTTCCTGAATTTGAGACACAAAAGATCTTCTATACAGGGACAGGCAGGAGTTGCAGCCAATCAGGAGGGAGAAAATGGGAGAGTGAAAGCGTCTACTAAAAGAGAAAAAACAATTCAGGATTGACGAAGTTCTGTAGCTCAACATCATTTCAAATGGGTTACAATACAGTATTCAGCTGAGGGTAAATCTATTATCATTCACTAGCTTTCCACCAAAATAGCGAACAGAATATACCACAACAGAAAATGGGCTAAAACCTCAGGTCTGACTTTTTTTTTTTTTTCTCTTCATGTAGTGTAATATCAGACTCTTTCACTTTCTGACTCCTGTCTACACTCACGCTCTATTCTCTCTACTGATTGGTTGTGGATCCAGCCTGTTACTATCTAGTCTGCAGGGCTTGAAAAGTACTTTTTGCATTCGTATCTTTAGTTTGTAATTTGTACTGTGCTTAATAACTAATTTGGAAGATCTCTGCTTTACCCAAGTAGAATTAAAGTGGAATGTTTTCACTCTTGCTCATGTAAAATTAACAAGAGAAAAAAAATATATTTGTGTTACTCCTTACATATTGATTTTGATCTTCAAAGTAAAAAATCTCAAATGCCATGAGGATAGACATGAGGTTATTTCTTCATTAAAAGCGAGTTCACAGCAATATCAAACTGCTCAACCATGCTAATTTGTCTTTAAGCATCTAAAGAATCAAGTGGAAGTAAGTTAGCTTTAGATTTGGTGAAGTGTGCTAGCTAGATTTATTTTGTTTTTGATACCAAATTAGCATTCATTTCTACATTCATTCTGACATTTTTGAAATGTTAATTAATGAAAAATAAATGGCAGAATTGTTCAGTTCTGATCAGTTTAAAAAGATTTACTTTTACTCTTGAATACTTGTATATAACGTTTAAGCGATTGTCTCCATATTCAGTAACTTTAACTCCAGCAGATTTTCGCCTCCATGATTAGAATTGAGTAGGGATTCATTTTAACACGATACCAATACTGTTCTATCCACCGCTGGTAGTCTGCCATTGTTTTTGCCCGAGGTTGTCGTTTGAATTCTTTTGATATATCTGACCTGGCGTGTGACGTATGCTTACAAATTTCCTGCAAAATCCAACCCGACACTGCTGACACTGAAGTCGCTCTGAATTACTATTACAGGATTGTCAGGGTGAGTCACAGCAGCTCACAGATATTATAACTCTCTTTCTGCGCTCCAAGTCAATCAGATTTTTTGTTCATTTTTAGCCAAAAAAAAACATTTTTAACCTATAACTTAAACCTCCTGATAAAATCATGAAGATCTATTTTTAGTGAAGCCATTTGAAAGGTCATGAATATTCAAATAAGGCACTGTTATGAGTGACTGAGTTTGGGTTGGGGAATGGGAGATGGTCATAAATTACTGAACGATGAATATGACAACCCATCATTAACTATGATTAACTGCAGCAGCTTTGATTCTATCTACATTTCTATGATTTTAGTGTTAATGTTGAAGTGTTCTCTCAATGCTTGTTGTCTCAGCACTGCATGAATGGTGATGTTTTATATCTCATATCAAATTATTATTTATTTAATGCTACAGATATTTATAAATTACTTACATAAATTGTATTTGAAGACATTTGGTTTTGTCAGACCCTCAATCTTAACCCAGGTAATATTAAGGTCCGAAGAGATTATCTCCATATTGGATATACAGTATGGGTATCTAACAGTCCTGCAGGTTTTTGCTAAATTGTGGCATTGGTCTAATTAAAACCCAATCAAAACCCAATTTTGATTTATTAATTAATCTGGACTTTTAAATATGATTCAGTTTTGAATTAAGGGGTTACAATGCAACTATAAATTAAATAATAATAAATAAATTTTTCCATATAACTCTTGTAGTATAACCATGTTGTTTTTGAAATATCTTTTATTCAATAAAGAAAAATAATGTAATGCCATTACCAATGTTATTGAAAGTTTGATTAATAAATTGTATTTGAAGACATTTTACAAAAATAAAAAGTACTTGTCTGGATAGAAGCATCTCTTTTGATGATTTCCTTTCCTTTTTTGAAAATAGTATTCTTTCATCATCCATTGCATGCTCTGTTGCATGCTGTTTTAAGATCTTGCAGTCTGGATGAAATGATGACCAAGGATATGTGGTGAATGTGGGTGGTGCTGTAACAATTTAAGCAATTTTTTTGCCATTAGTGCAGTAGGTGTGAATGTAATCAATATTTTAATATGAAAATCCATTTTTATGGTACAAAGCAGCCATTGGTGTGAACAGAGGCAAAGCTGAAAAGGCCTGACATGCTTCAAGCTGCCCTTTTCTACTGACTAACACAGATCTAATCGGGATCGATGAAAGAAAGGCCTTGTCAAGCCTGGTTAATCTTTTTCTCTCAAAGGCTCTGTGATATGGGTGGCAAGTTCAAGATCAATGTGTATCCCTTTACCACTCTCTGCTTTCCTCCCACACCAGACAAAATCCTCAAGGTCTTTTTTTTTACACCAGATTATGATTTGGGTTTTGTTAAATAGTTTTGTATTAGCTCAGGACCAGCATAGACTTTTTAATAATTCATTAGCAAGTGAGTATAGTAGCACTCACTAAATTAAAAAGAAATAATAAAAAATACACAAATTAACCTGTTTTTTTGTTCTTCTTTTTTTTAAACAACCAAAACAAAAAGTATTGCTGCATTGGTAGTGCCTGGTATTTTTATTTTTTTATCCAATTTGTTTGACAAAGGCATAATGAAGTCTATAACAGCTAACTAAATTGAGCTAAACTGAGACTGATGCTAACTTGGCAAGGTGAGCCTGACAAATACTGTGGTGATGCTGTTGATGTTTGTGGAATGTCCACAAGACAAGTTAGTTGCACTTCAATTACAGCAGTCATATTAGCATATATTAATTCTGTTAGTTGGATTTTTTTATTAGTTATTTTTTCCCCTCTGTGTTGATGTTAATGAGACATTGTCATGTTACTCAAGAACCAGAAAGTGCTCTGTAATTGCTCATGTAGTGACACTGGAGACTCCTTCAATAAAAGTTCAACAAACATCACCTTCTCACGTCAGTGTGTCTTTCTTTGTTAAATAACAGCACATTTTTAATCAGTTTATTGGACTTATGGTAAATATTACTATAAAAGTCCCAGTGAATGAGTTAGTACCATAGACAAGATAAAGTATAAGATGAAGCTACACTAATGAAGGTTGATGAGGCTAACAGAGTGAGTTGAGTATACAAATGCTGTGGTGATAAAACAGCCAATGATGAAGACTTCAGTGCTATCAGAGCTAGTTGATCTAACAAAGGCTAAGGTGCTAGCTAAGCTTGAAAAGCCATCATGACCTACAGTGCTAAAGGCTGTAATAAATTAAGGTGGATGTTGTGCTGAATTTTTCACTTCATGTTGTTTCTTGGCATTTTGGACATAGCCAGGGTGCTTCTTGTTTTGACTTAATGTGTTATATTTTTAGCTTTTTTTTTCGCAGTATTATTTTAATTTCAGTTCTCCATGACCTAGGAAATTTACACATTATTTGTAATAACTCAGCCACTAAACATTCATGTAGTTGTCTATGGACTTTATTTTATTTATTTATTTCACTGCATGTAATTAGTGCCAAAGAGACAACCATGTGGGTATGTGATGGTCTTTTAATATGCAGATTTAATTTGTGTTACAGTACAAGTACAAAGTGGCAGTTAGATTGAAAGGAAGAAATACAACATTGAAAAGCATTGAGTTGCATCAGGCTGCTCTATTCATAAGACAAATTAATCCCATTAATCATTTTAAACCTCACAACTTTGAGTTTCGGCTGCCTTATATCACCACCTGAGATTATGTCCTGTGTCCAAGGTGTGAGAGCGAAGCATCTCTAGCCAGCCTATATTAAAATCAAATTAATGTGAAAATGATGTTACTGGGAAAGAGGTGTGAGGAGGAAGAGAGGTGTGAGAATGTTGCAGGAAAATCAGTGTTTATGTCCAGCTCATGCCTGGATTTTTTTTTCTTGGCTGGTTACCGCTATATTGTGACGACAAATAATGAAGTAGAAAGATGCACTACACGGCCCATAAAAATTCGGCTTATATTTAACACTATTTCAGATGAAAGTGGTTCTCTGCTGTGGTGCACTCAATAAAACCTAAGGTATAATATCCACACATGGGGTTGCAGATGACTTTGATTTTCAGCTGATTGTATATGACCTGAAGAAATAGCAGTACAGTCGTAGAATTTGGGGAAGCCGGTCATTTTCTTGTATGAAAATAGACATGATTGCAGTGGCATTATGATGCCAACTATGTTCCTTTATATATCCTGTACATCATAGTTGCTTGCTGCTTTTAGGAAAATTACTCATGGTAGTGAAACCATGGTTACCATTGTTTTTGAAGGTGTGGAAATAAAATGTTTCACAATTTTTTTTTTTTTTTAATTTTTTTTTTAAAACCATGCCATTGTTTTACCATGGTTACGAAGGTTTGGTTCAAGGATGTCCAAAGTCCCCAGGGTCAAATACGGCCTGCAGACAGATATTGACTGGCCTGTGGCATCTATATTGGAATGCATGATAGGTAGCTTACAGACCAACACCTTGCAGTTTTTCCCAAAAGATGATAGTGATGACAAAAAATGATGGAAAACGTAGAAAATATAAAATTAATGAATATGATTATAAAGATACAGTGAGTAACATAATTAAAAATCTTTTCTAGAAAGGGTCCTCGCAATTTGGTTAAAAAAGGGCTGTTGTCCTTTTTGTCCTGTTGTCCTAATGGCTGTCAAAAATGCTGACTACCTAGGCAGCCTAGTTTCCAACATAAACGCAAAATGTAGCATCTTCAACAGCATCCTGAACATTCTAACTATCGTTCCTTCCCATGATGTTTGGTGTTCAAGTAACAGTTTCTCAGCAGTGTTTTTGGTTCCTGTTTATGCTGTGTTACTCTAGATCATCGTTTTAATGATCCATTGAGTCAAGCTGCATGTGGCTTTTCCCCGATATCTAACCATCTTAATATTACCCTTAAGTATCTCTGTGTAACAGGAAGATCAGATTTGCTGAGCTGTCAGTGCTGTAGTACCTGATGTTTCTCCCTCTTATCCCTGCTAAAAAAAATGGTGTAATTATGGCAATGTCATGAAAAGTAGCACCTCACTTTCCATAAAGCAAACATTATACTAATTAGATCCTGCTATCAGTGGGCTGTTGTATGCTTCTCTTCCCAAGAGATCAAACGGATGGACTTGTAAGGTCATGAATTTTCAAATAAGGCACTGTGAGTAAGTTTGGGTTGGGGAATGGGAGATGGTCATAGGTTACTGAACTATGAATATGACAATACATCATTAACTGTGCTTAACTGCAGCAGTGGCTTTGATAATATTTACATTTCTATGATTTTATGATGTTAAAGTGTTCTCTCAATGCTTGTTGTCTCAGCACTGCATGAATGATGCTTTGTCATCTCATATTAAATTATTATTTAATTAATGCTACAGATAATTATAAATTAATTCACAGCCTCAGGATTTTATCATCTTAACCCAGGTAATATTAAGGTCAGAAGAGATTATCTCCATATTGGATATGCAGTATGTATATCTAACAGTCTTGCAGGTTTTTTGTTTTCCTGTGAGTGTTTTGCTCAATTGTGGCATTGGTCTAATTAAAACCCAATTAATTTTGACTTATGAATTAATAATAGGTTGAGCAGATTGATAAATATATTGCAAGGATGGAAATCTCTCAGGACTTATATGATTCAGTTTCGAATTAAGGGGTCACAATGCAACTCTAAATCAATTATTAATGAATCAATTTATCTGTATACGTCTTCTAGTATAACCATGTTTTTTTATATTAATTTTATTATATTATAGCATATTTTATTTAATCAAGAAAAATAATGTAATGACTGTGAGAACCAATGTTATTTAAAGTTTGATAAATAGATTACATTTGAAAGCATTTTACAAAAATAAAATGAATCCATGCCATTTGTTGTTGTTGCATATACAAACATTTACTTAAACATGTTTTGTGAACATCATATTAGGCTGTGAATATCATATCATATATTTCATCAGCATTTTGTTATACACTATGCAGTGAGCACATGCGGTGAAGTTTTTTTGTAAAATTTGTATAAAATTATAGCTGGATGAAAAAACATGCTAAAAATTGTAGATGTATGAGATTAAAGGATTCCTGTTTTGCATAAGAAGCCTACAATCTAACTAAAATCAGTGTCTGGAGGACATTGTGGGCAGATAAGTAAAAAGAGCTCAGAAGCCATACAGTTTATGATGAAAGCATTGCTTTTCTCAGATTGTCTTGTACTTTTTGAACAGAGTGCTTACAGGCCAGTTAATTATTATAAAATGTGAGCTCTGTAGCCTTTCGTGGTTATTTTCCATCACGTTTGGTGCTGTTGACATTTTGTAGTTAACGCACAAAGGTGCATGTAAGTGTGGCAATTCAGAATGATGCTCTTTGCATCTGAAGCACCCTGTGAGCCCGTCAGAGCTCTGACAGCATGTCTCACACCCGCCCTGTAAACATGCTTATCACAGAAACAGAAATTGGCCATAGCAAGTCTATAAGATTTCTTTTTTTCCAAATAACGATTTGAAAGCATCATTCCTTTTAAATCAAGAGAGCGTAAATACTTGACTGTGTGATTATCTCCGCTACTCAGTCATCAAAATAGTTTACGTTCTAGTTACTCAGTTGAAGCTGTTTTTCTCTTTCATGTCATCTCAGTGGAGCTGTTTATAAGGAATCGGTGTTTATGGGCTTGTAACTTAACCTCAACTGCTTTTTAAAATTAAGTTGCTCATTCAAGTGTGAATCGTAATAAAGGATAAGGAGGAGAGTCATACCAGTATTATGCTTTGATCGAGTTCTGAAAAGATCAAAAGCCCAGAATCTCTCAAATGAAAGAGCAGCAGAAATGGCAGCGCATTCATTTCAGTCAAAGTGCCGACATTTTATTTGGATAGACAATGATAAAACATTTGGTTTATCATATCTCCTTGCTGTTTGCTGTCCACCTTGTTTTGTCTGACTGGCAGCTTTTGTTGTTCTGAGGAATTCTTCCAAAGTTGGTTTTGCACTTTCTTCTAACAACATATAATGATATTAAGCCTATGTGGGAAAAAAAAATCTAATTATAGTCTAAATAGCAGTCTAATTATGGCCCAGTTATTTATAGAGAATGTAGATTCATGAGAGAATCGTGACTATAGGAATGTAATCACTGTATTTTTCTTTTATCTTTCTTATATCATGCACAGCTAATTTTACATCACAGTTTAAAATTTCAGTAGTCTGGTCTTTCAGTTGTATATTAAAAACATCTTTGTAAATTGCCATTCTGTTTTGGCTAAGGGTTAAAGTGAAGCTCGCTTTCCTACACAGGGTCAAGAGAGGCGTTTTGGGGCTGATTAGCATGGTCCTGGTGGAAGAACATTCAAATCAGTCCCCCAGTCTCAACAGGACCAGGGTCTTTGACCTTTTCTGCCTCTTTTCATTCTGTCTCGATTGCAAGCATTGATTGAAGTGCATCAAATACATGCTTAAAGAAAACTTGGAAGATAATTCTATGTTGAGTTTGGTGTTAACTAATGATAATGAGAGCATTGTTCTGGTGCATAGTGTGTCATTTACACCCTTTCTGTTTGTTAGCAGATGGACTGGAGCCACGGCATGCAAAAACGACAGAAGAACAGGATGACGATTTGGATGAGGGTGAAATTCCAGATTACAGCGTCCTGAGGCTCAGCACTGAGCAGGCGCATCTTTTCTCCGTCTCCTCCACAGGCACGTCATGTCCTCAAACCAGCATTTGCAGTTGCAGGTTTTTCTTTTCGAGTCTTGTCATGTCTAGTGTAATCTGATTAATATTTGCTTCCTACCACTTTGATGTAGTTCCAGAGGATTTACATGAAATTATCTTCCTTAGAGTGCTTAGGTTGTGATGGCACTGAGATCATCCTTACAAACTCCTGGCTTGTTATAGTCTGCACACTGAGGGAAAGTGTGTGTGTGTGTGTGTGTGTTTAGATTCAGATGAGGAGCTCCCAGTGATTAAACATGGCGAGGCAATCACAGACAGACGCAGCACATTTCAACCTCACTTAGCTCTCGTAGTGACATCTAAACAGGTACGGAACATTTACATTTACCTAATTAACAAAGGTTAGTTTATAATTTGTTAAACCATGTCTCAGGATTCACTCGATTAATTATTGTGTGATATAAATATAGCCACAGTAAAAAAATAAAAAAAAGGTTAACTAACCAGACCATGATGTGCACATGTTTATTATGTCTTTTTTTACCTAGAAAAATCCACACAACAAATGTTTAAGCTTTATTTTCAAAAATCCAATTATGTACATTGAATCATTTAAAATGTACACTATACCCACATGTTTCAGGTAAAAGATGCATAGACCTGCCAACCTTTTTTGCAACACATTTTGTGCAAGAGTTCTGCATTTTAACATTGGAGTATGTTGCTACCAGTTGGCACTCAGAAATATGCAAAATTTTAAGGGCAATCTTAGGTTATTCTTACTCTTGTACACCTGCCTCAGCCTGAGAGATGGGTAATGTGTTGAAGTGAGGAAAACATGAAGTTGTGGAGTACACATATTAAAGACCCAAGCTAGCTGCTGATGTAATTTTTCTTTCCTACAAGTAACTGATACTTGATTACATTTGTTACATACTTTTAATTGCTTTATTGTTTAATTAATTAAACACAATGTATTGTTATATTTTGGTCATTTTTCAGCAAACAAGCATTCACTATCCAACCAATTATCATGATTTTGATAAATAGTTGAAAACACCCCTTTTCCAGTCACTGTAGTCTAAGATTTAATGTTTTGACTGACAGGACTAGAATCCGATTAGGTTTTCTGCCTCAAGGTTTGACATGTTGTGTTATCCGAGATGCTTTTCTGCTCACCAGGGTTGTAATAGTGGTTGCTTGAGTTGCTACAGACTTTAATCAGCTCGAACCAGTCTGCCCATTCTCCTGTGACTTTTCTCATCAACCTTTCTCCCTCAACATTCTCTCTGTGGATGGAAATCTGCTTCAATTATGAGTCGCATTGGAAAAAAAGTGCCAAATGAATAAATGAAGAAAAGGAATGGAAATGTGCAGGCTCTCCACTGGGATTGAGAGTCACAGTATTCTTAGACTTTAAAGACTCACCAGTGGTGAAATCCCTGCTGACTGTTGCATGTTTTGTGGAAAACCAACCTCTAGTGTTTTTAAAGGAGTATTTCACACACCTTGCTCTCACAAACAAAAGAGCTCCATGCTTATTCCTTATGGATTTAGGTAAGGTGTCAAGCTGTTCAGGAATTCCTATCGATTTGCTCTCAGTGTACGGTTTTACAATTTATGTTTGGGGCACAAAAAACCTCTTGCCAGATTCTCCTGGATCTATCTGTCCAGCATCAGATAACTTATTCACACCTGCCCTGTGGATCACTGTTGTTGCACCGATATGGATCTGTGCTCAGGTTTCTGTTCATTCAGGCAGAGGAGGAGATGAATTCCTTACTCAAGAGAAATGTCGGTAATTCTGTCTTGGTTTGACAACTTGTTGACAGCTTGTTGAGAGAGAAATATATATTTACATGTAGCAAAAGAAAAGACCTCAGATGTGTGCTCTTATTCGGAGAGCTGTATTCTTTATACAACACCAGATGAATTATTGAACAAAACAAAAAGAGCTGCAAGTGAAATATCAGACATCAACTAAATTTTTTTGCTTACTGAATCTTTTTTGTTTTTATTTCTGATCTTTTGCTTCTTATTTATTCATTCATTCATTCATTCATTCAGAATTTTTCTTTTGTTTGTTTTTGGATTTCTAGTCGTTGGACGTTTATAGGATTTATAGGAAGTTATTAATATAACCATCTTTTTTTTAATTAAGCAGTTAGCTTCTCCTTGTTGTAGCAATGTGTACACCATACATTTTTGGAAATTGGTGCAAATATGATGCTACTGACTTACCACCTGCTCTTAATGAACTTTAGCTATTGTGCTGGAGAGGTTTGGACTGAGTACTTACTAACACAAATCACTAGTTTAGAATTCTACCTAGCTGCTTATGTAGTTAGCAAATTGATGATTATCCTGCCAGTTATGATGTGCTTTCATAGGCTTTTCCTTTTTTCTCATTTTTTGTTTTTGTACAACAAGAATACTTTTTGCATCTGAATGAGCTTTAATTGGCCAATAGAAAATTGGTCATGTTTATTGCATTAATATTGTTGTATAATATTTAGAATTGAGGATAGGATAGGATTTAGAATTGAGAATTGTAGCTAATAGCCTTTAAACGCTTGCAAGTAGCCATTGCTTGATATTCTGTCATCCCAACATGCAAATGAGCCACACACGGTAATAATGAGGCTCTCTAAGGATTACTATACTCATTACAAATTCCAGATTCTCTAGGTTAATGTTTGTACCATAGCTGTTTCTTATGGGTGAGCCACTTTGGTGTCCGTGGCTTCATGTTCTACTGGTGAGGAATAGATGCGTAATTGGTATTCACGGCACACGCTGGTTCATTGTACAGACAAGACTCAAGGGATATGAATGTTGGAGATGCAGACAATTATTAGTGCGTTTCTTGCCAGGCTGTCTCTGGACATTGCTTTGAGCTGTGCTTTTGCCACAGTGTAGGCGAACGACACCACAATAAGCCTAATGAGCCCTGTCTCACTATGCACACCCACTTCTCTTGGAGTTTAGAGACTTCTGGAGCTGCCAGTTGGTATCCACCTCACACCTAAGAGTTTTCACCCAAGCTTTTACCATCTGGATGCCAAGTTTGGTTCAGGTTCAACTGATCCGGAGCACAGATACGGAGTTGCCATTTCCTCAGCTACACCTATAATATAGGTCACTTTGTAGGTATTAGGGTTGGGGTCATAGTAATGATACCATATTTGTTTAGTGCACCAAATATCTGAATTTATATTATAATCTGAAGTGGGTGGGGGTTTTCTTTGTTCTTTTTCCCTTTATATGAACCCTACGTCTATGCCATCAGAGATACTGGAAAGACTGAAAAGATGTAGAAATGACAGCAGTGTCAACATGTTGTGTGAATTCTGGCTCTGACAGATCCACAGCTAGTGATGTGTAGCAGACTTGGTTTGAAATATGCTCACGACATATTTATTGTCGTTTGTACCTGCTCACAGTATTTTCTAATGATATTTAGCTTGTATTTCCCAAAACATAAACAAACTATAAATTATAAGTATATTCAACTCTACTGCTACAAAATATTGCTATGCTTTCTTTAATTCACTGCCTCTTTTGTTACAGCAAAATAACCTGGATTACCTCTGTTAAAAAGCAAACATTCAGTCTTCCAGCTCTAATCAAACTGCCTTAACATTCCACTTGCATTTCTTTTTTTCTTACTTACTATGCATTAAGCTTATTTTCAAAAAACAAAAAAGAATTTAGCAAGTAGTGCTCCTTTTTGAATGCATTTGACTGTTAATCACATAGAGAAAGTATATGCACTGGTCAGGCATAACATTATGAGCAGTGAGAGGTGAAGTGAATAACACTGATTATCTCCTCATTGTGGCACCTGTTAGTGGGTGGGATATATTAGGCAGCAAGTGAACATTTTGTCCCCAATGTTGATGTGTTAGAAGCCGGAAAAATGGCAAGTGTAAGGATTTAAACAAGTTTGACAAGGGCCAGATTGTGATTGCCAGATGACTGGATCAGAGCATCTCCGAAACTGCAGCTCTTGTGGGGTGTTCCCGGTCTGCAGTGGTCAGTATCTATCAAAAGTATCCTTTAAGTCCTGGCCCCACTTCACAACTTACTGGACTTAAAGCATCTGCTGCTAACATCTTGGCGTGAGATACCATAGCACACCTTCTGCGATCGAGTGGAGTCCAAGCCTTGATGGGTCAGGGCTGTTTTCGCAGCAAAAGGGGGACCAACACAATATTAGGCAGGTGCTGTTATGCCTGATTGGTGTATAGTAATGTAGTATGTTTAAAATTTGATTTACATTTACTCACAGTAACCTGCTAACTTGAAGATTTCTCCAAAGCTATTAAAATATCACACACACAAAATAGCAAAAAAAACAATTTCATATTAATCCACATTATTTGCTGAGTATCAACAGGAAACACTCACTTACACACATCTAAAGACAACAAACTCATAGATTTTCAAATATTAGAAGAGAAGCAAGGCTTTTAGGTGTAAAATAGGGGGGAATCATTATTCTGAATACACTATTCCAAATAAAGTTAACAGAGGCATCATAAATGATGATATCCCTCTCACTGGAGAAATTCTGAAAAGATTTGGAAATCCATCACAATAAATCATTCTATAAGCAAATGTAAACAGCCATCTTTCAATGACAAGAAACTAGTTGACATCTAATTCAGTTTAAGATAAATCACAGCTCTTACAAATACCAAACACAGACTTTTCAGACACAATCATCTGCATTCATTGCACAAATACCATGCCAGATACCTACTTCCACACCATCTGGTCATGCCTCACCACACAGTCTCTCAGGAAAACAGTCACTGACTGCATGTCACATTGTCTGAACTGTCACATCGCAGCATCTCCATCACTCTGTGACCTCTCAGTCATTTCACTCCAACTTTTCACAGCCACAGAATGTAAAGTCATTAGATGTTGTGTTAATCATTGCCAAGAAAAGTTTTGTTTTCAATTGGGGAAAAAATTGTAGAAAAAGCTTTGTACACAGTCTTGCCAACTAGATGACACCACTGGTCACTTTTTTGATCCTAGTGACCAATTATTAATTGCCACTGTTGGCAACGACCAATCACTAATCATGATTGCTCTCTCAACCACCAATTACTGACCACCACTGTTCCCATAAACCAACCAGTAATCACCATAGTTCCCAACAGTCAATCACTGAGCACCACTCTTCTCACTGACCAATCACTAGTCACCACTGGTCACCTCACCTTTATGAAAACGATAAATATATTTCAGCAACCTTTTATTAACATCTTTTTTAAAGCATGCCTTGGGTATCTTCCTACAAAGGCTATGTTATGTAAAGAGCCATTCTGCTTAAAGAAGTCTAATCCCTTGCTAATTAAGTGTGATTTCCACACAGAGTTAATGTCATTTCTTTAAGTTGTTGAATAGCTATGAACCTTAGTGACACAGACATTCATTTGTAATCAGATTGTCAAAATGTCTGTGGTGATCCTGTGCCACAGTCAGAATGAAATCTTTAAATGTAATATAGTCTAGAATCTCAAAATGTCACCATATGATAGAAGAATGTCACCATATGAGAAGACCATACAGATCCATGTGAGGAGAGCTTTCCCAGTTGTGTACCTGAGACTCTACAACTATCATAAACCCATTTTTACATTTATTGTTGTCTGTCTGATGTTTAGCTGTGGTCAGGTTGGGAGTTAGGAGACTAGCTGAATTGTTTCTTTGCCATCACTGTCTCTCTTCTTGATGTTGTGTGTGATGCACTCCACCACATACACTGCACCTGCCATGGAGCCTTGAATTAAACTCAGGAGGGTGATGAATATTAAGGTGCAGGGTTGGATGTCCCTGTCTTAATTAAAAATTTGCAGAGTGCACTTGTGGAAAAATACAAGGGTTTTTTGGGTGTTGGCCTTGGGAAGGCTTCTGACTGGTCCCCAGGAATCACTTATTTATTAATTTATTTATTTTTGGGAAAAACTAGAAGAACCTAAAGGTTAAGTTTATTTTAGGTGTAGAACAGCATTAATTAAATGCATTAATATTTATCAAGTAGAAGGTCTGCTCAAGATTAGTAAGGATAGTACAATGAACATGTGTGTGCTTGCACAGAGTCATTGCCAAAAAGGTGCTGTTACAGATCATTTCAAAGTGTTTAATTCACAACCACACAGAACATGATCTTTAAACCTTCTTTTGGTTTATATGAATAAAGTCGACACATTTGAGAAATACCTCTGATTTATTGGACATGTTTTTCTGATGGATTTGTTGCAGGTCCAGAGGGTGCTAGACAAACTGTATGAAAACAAGAAAATTGCAAGTGCCACCCACAATATATACGCATACAGGTATGTGTCTGCCTGGATAAATCGTGGAGGCGAGAATGTGTAGGTGTGCAAAGTGTGTGTTTTATCACATATCTATCTTTTCTTCAATTCAAACTCGTCTGGATTTTACAAACAGCAATCACTGTGACTTTGACTGTTAAAATTTCCATAGTTTTAGTTTGTCTTTTCAAATCAGGTGCCCTTTCACTTTCTATAAAATAAACTATTTACACACCATTTTTTCTACTATTATTGTAGGAAGAGGCTGTAGTTCCTTCTATTGAAATTTTCAAAGAATTCAGTTTACACTCTGTGCCATTTTGTGACTATTTATTAGCTTAACAGTATATTTTAATGTACATTATTATGTACTCATGTACACTCTTTAATATCTGAAGCTAGGATCTTGGCTATGTGTGTATGTGTCTGTGTGTGTGAGACCGAGAGAGAATATCTTATTGGGGCAGTCTGTGAGTATAAACCTAATGATATACTATAGATGAGAGGAGGCTTGTCATCTGGAAGAGATTAACCTACAGGTGATATTGACATAGCAAAGGTTTGTAATGCTCAGATAATATTGTGCTGAATAGCTGATGGAGACAAACCGCTGTCCTCGACCCATTTCATTTGGAAAGCACAGACAATACATCTCTGAAACTCAAGGGAAAAATCCACTGCCTTGATTTGCAGAGCCAAAGACAGTTGTATGACCTTGATGCCAGCATTAGTTAACACTGACTTCACGATTAATAAACCATCAAAAATGTTAACAAAGTGATCAATGGTTGTATTCTAGTCTGAACAGAGCGAGTCTTTAACACCTGCATTATTTAGTTTCATTCCATCCTTCAGTAACAGCAGATCCACAATGACCAGTATGAACTAAATGCATAATTCATGTGTTTATGCTGGTTAATTGGCAAAATTCATTAGTGAGGCTGAACAGTGACGGGCAGTAAACACTGGCCTTATTATCAACACTAAGTTAATTTATTCTAATTTATGTATATATAGAACTCAGCTAAAGTTTTCTTTCTAATCTTAAAAAAGGGTCATGCAGTTTTATGCAGTAATAAATACATGGCTGTGGAACTACAAACAGAATATTATACAGATAATTAAATTATCATTTAATTCTGAAGTATTCTCATTCTGTATTATTTTTTTAATAATCACTGCACAGCAAAGTTCTAATTACAGTTTGTTTATTGGGAAAGTAAAACATTCCTAGTAATGCAGAAGGTCAGGCCAGGGATATCAACATTGGATTAAAAGTTTATTTCATTTATATTTAAAAGATTTCAAATGCGTTCAGACTGTAATTACCTTGTATTGTGCCGCATACAAGTTTATGAGCATGTGTTTGTAATGCATACACCATTCAAGGTGTAAATTTTCATTGTCTTAAAATAGGATTATAATTTTGCCAGACATTTAATGTTAAAAATCTCCCATTATAGGTATATACAAATGGATGATGCATGGTCTTAAAGGAAAAATGCACACAGCATCTTATTAAAGTTTTATTGGAGCATAGCAAACATCCAGAACAGCTTCAGTGTGCCTCGGCATGAAATCTCTCGAACTGTGAACAATAAACTGTTCTTCCAGAAATGTTCTCTCAGTTGGTATTAGGGCCATGCTATATCATCCAGGATATACTTGTACAGTTCCTCCTGATGATAAGAATTTGTCATCCTGTGATTTTGACACTGTAGTTGATGACGAGTAAATATACTGTAACGTGGGCATCTCACACACAGAATGAGTGATAAGGAAGAGGTGATAAGGCCTGGTGATAAGGAAGAGGAATTAATAGCAAAAAAAGGAGCTTCATCTTCAATATAGAAGTTTTTCAGATACAGAAGCTCAGAATAAAAAAAATTTTGATTTGTGAAGCTGTGAAAAATCTGCACCAACAAAGGATGAAAACACATCAAATTTGTTCCACCACTTCAAGCAAAAACACCAACCAAAATATGGGGTAAGCCAGAAGTGTCAAAAAGTAACCTAATGAAAAATCATTTAATTCAGAAGGGTATTGTAAGCACTTTTGCCAGCCTCCTGGTCCAGCGGCAGGATCCCGCGCTCTCATTGTCCTGGCCCGGGTTCGATTCATGGTCAGGGAGCTAATCCAGCCCCTAAAGATTAACTCTCAGTGCCGGTCCTAAGCCTGAATCAAATGGTAGGATTGCGTCAGGAATGGTATCCTGCATAAAACCTGTGACACATAAAAACATGCGGACCAAATAATCCGCTGTGGCCACTTCAAACATGGAGCAGGCGAAAGAACAATAACAACATTGTAAGCGCTTTTTCCATTTGCAGTCCTTAAGATTTTTTTAAAAAAAAGTTGGAATGAATGTTGGAATGAACTGACTGAAGTGCTGGCAGTTTGCTTAGACAAAGACATGTTGCCTGTCTGAAGTGTTGACAAGGAGGAATTGATAGAGGAATGGAGGCTGATGATTGTTTGCACGACTATCAAGAATGTATGCTGATGTGCCTTGTGGCCAGAAACATACTGTGAAATGTCATGATATGGTTTTAAGTCTGTATCATCCATTCCTAGGTATTCATATCAAACTTTTTAGTGAGTTCTCATTCCCTGTGGATGTGGGTGGAGTCATCCTCGAAGAAACCATACATTAAATTTTTTTTACGTTAACATTTATGGCATTTGGTGGACTCCTTTATCCAGAGCACCTCACATTTTATCAAATTTTTATGAAAAACTGAGCAGTTGTCCATGTTTTATATAAGAGAAGTTAAACATTCAGTGCTGTGCTGTTACTGGAAAATAATCATGTTCGATATCACATTGTCCAGTAACTCCACTTCATTACACCCCATTGTTAGTGTATTTTCTATAACATCACATCTCAGAATGTTTTTTCCCCCTTTTCCCCCACATAATGCAGTAAATACTCAATAATTCACCACTTTTGCCAATCTCCAAGTTGGATATCTGAAATTTAATGTGCGGTAAATGGAGGATCATTACTCCAGCTCATACTCCAGTACAGTTTAATATTGTAGTGAATAGCACTGATAAACACTGGCTGATCCATTAAAGCATTGTATGACAGTAAATGTAGCAAAAGCAGAACTACTCTGACAGCTTCCTGATTGCTTTTTTCTCCACTGTCCACTCCACGTTTCAACAGGATATACTGTGAAGACAAAAACACATTCCTACAGGATTGTGAGGACGATGGAGAAACGGCTGCTGGTGGGAGACTGCTACATCTACTGCAGGTGTGTGTGTGTGTATGTGGTGGGAGTGAATGCTATTCATGGGTGAAAATTTGGGACAGCCAAATTACCATCCTATCTGTGTGCACATGGATTTATTGGACCAGGAGCAGCACTCAGTCCTGGAAGGTTTTATTGCAAGTCCAATATAACACACCTCTAGCATTTTCAGCAGAGTCAGAAGATAGAGAGAAATGTTAAATTTTTAAAATTATGGTTGGTGTAAGGTGGTATTTAAGGGCAGGAAAATGGTAAAACACAGAATTTGCTTTAATTAATTACTGATTGATGCACATGGTTTTGTTACTATTTTAGCCTATTTGAATTTTTTTTCTTTGTAGTTCAGATCATAAATACCATAAAATCTGGTGATGAATTATTCAGTGTGCCGTTCTTTATAAATGGTTGAGTTTACTTATACATTATCTTATCTCTCATTTGAATTTTCATATTGTGATAATTACTTAAACATTTTGTAAATGTCTGCCATCTTCTGCTGTGACACTCATCATACAATACGGGTCAGTCATTCAGTGTGAATGAGGAATTACTTCTCAGTAAGAGTGAAAGGTTTGTCTACTATATTTTTTCCAAATCTTTCAAGAAAAGCTCATGTGAATTGACAGATTTAAGGACACAATGCTGCCTTCAAATTGCCCAGAATTTGGACTTGCAGAGACTAGTTTTCCCTCATACTGCCTTTAAATAAGAATATAATTTATATCAAGAGTACAACTACTGCCTAAAAGTGCTGCTTACTTAGACTTCTCTCAAATCTAACACAGTCAGAGTGATGTCATGTGTTGATTCTCACCATATCTTAACTTGGTGTGTTCAAATGAAATTTTGAGTTTCTTTCAAAAACTTTTGAGCACAGGAAACGTTTCAGCACAGGAAGGTGAACACAGTGCACTTGCTGTAAGTACAGTGGAACCTAAGCATATGAATTTAATTTGTTCTGGAGGCGAGTTCTTAAGGTTAAAATTTGTATTGCGAAACAAATGTTTCCATAAAAAATTAAGTAAATGCAGATAATCCCTTCTATTCAAAAAATATTAGCAATACAAAGTGTATGTAAACTGTATAGCTGCTTACAAAGAACTGACCCAAGCCAAGTATTCCATGTCCTCACAGAAAGTTGTGCCACCAAGCTTGGGCTAAAAATAGAACGGACCACCCACGCCACCAATCTGTCAACAAAAAAAATGTGTGAAAAATCACGTGGCTTTTGAAGACATGCCAAAGGCAAAGTCGGTATCGTGATTTGACTCTTTTGAAAATTTGTAAACTTGGCTTCGCTTGGCTTTCCACTGACACAAACAAGTTTTGAATGGCTCCTGGATGAACACGCAAATTAGCTGGTTCGATACCTTCTTATGCTGAAAATGCTTCATATGCCGATGCAGATTTCTTGCAAAATTTCAATTCTTAAGACAGGAATTTGTAAGTGAGGGATTTGTATGCCGAGGTTTCACTGTAGTTAATAGAAACTGTTACTAGGCAACTGGGAAGTATAAAATAGCTAATTACTAAGACTGACAATTTATATTGCTGAAACATAGTTGGTAAACAAAGTAAAAGTAAATGCAGACTGCAGAGTGAAAACAAGACAAAACTGTCCAGGATATCATTTTCCTCAGATCTGTTTGTAAAACAGTCAAATTGTCAGTCACACTGATGACATGTAAACATACTGCAACATGAGCATCTCACATGTAGAACAAGAACAAGCCTGTTGGAGAGTTCCAACCCTAAATAAGGAAAAAGTGTTTATCTAAAATCTGATTTGTCAAGAGTGTCCAGAACAAAAGATAGAACATCATCAGATTTGTTCCACCACCTTAAGCAAAATCTCCAAAGAGAATTTGAGGAAAGCCAGAAGCTCTGCAAAGAGACAGCATCAACAAGTATCCTAAAGCAAACTCCTTTAATTCAGAAGGGTATTGTTAGCATATTTGCCATTTGCAATCCCTAAGATAATAAAAAGCTGGAATGAACTGATGGAAGGAACGCTGGAGTGAATTGACTGGCAGTTTGCATTGACAAAGACATGTTTCCAAAGTGTTGACAAAGAGGCTAATGATCCATAAAATGGACCGAAGATGCAACATGCTATCAAGGAAATATAAAGGAAAAAATTTTCAAAAACAGTAATCACACTGTAATTACACTTATTATTAACAACTAAGTAAACTTTCATGTGTTCCATCATTCTGAGAAACATCAGTAATGTGTCACAACATCCATAGCTGTGGGTTTTTACTCCTAAAGAGTAGGAAATCCTAAAGAAGCATTTTGTTAAACGTTGTGAAAATACGGCAGCATTTAGATGTATGGTGCGTGGAGTATAGAGACATAAATTCCATGACAGTTAATAGGATTTAACAGTAACTCATTTGGTAATTTCGAGTGGGCTAGTGTTGAATCTGTCTTCTAAACCCGACTCTGAGCTCAACTGAAATAGCAATGAGCCATGTCAAGCTCTATTTCCAGTCAGGTTTGCAGAATAGTGTCTTGACCTCAGAGACACCTCAGAGACAGCGAATGAATATCCTGCCCTCTCTCAGCGAACCCTCTCCACTCACTTTTTTTCACATGGGTGCATCCCTCATCCATAAACTCCTGTCTTATCGCGCTCGCTCTCTGTGTACTCATCCAAAACCTGCAAGAGAGCGTGTGAAATCGATGTACCATTTTAATCAAAACCCAATTTCAATTTCAATCAAGTCAACTTGTGGGAGCTCAACCACTAAAACCTGTGGGCAGGCTGGGAATTTTTCCAGTGGTGCATCAGTCATGTATGTAAATGAAAATCAGTTCATTAGCCGTAGCACATTCCTGTCATTGTTTAGTACATCAGTATCCATAATGTACTTCACAGCAAATCTGTTGGCTCACAGCAAATCTGTTGGCACATTAACACAATATACATCAAACCTGTGCTCCTTCTCTGTTAAGAGCTTCAAGCATAGCTATTCTGCCCTGAACTTCCTCTCACATGCTCTCTTTTTTTATATAATCACACACTCTCTATTTATGGAAATAGATGTGAATCCACATATAGACAAGGATTACACTATGCAAGTGGCTTAGACCCCTTACACCTCAGGCAGTTTGCCAAGTGTGCCCCTGAGGAAGCATCTAAAATGTGACTGACAGCTTGAACAAGCAGGTGACAGTTGACAGCATTTGACACACAGAAACATTAGATCTGTTAAATCTTGAGGGATCATGTGTGATTTTCCTGAGATAAAAGAAAAAATACGATTCACATAGATTTAACATCCTTAGGAGGGGAATAAATTATTGAACTTGTTTACGGCAACATGATGCATTGCATAGATATTACAGGTTCTGTGTGGCTGTTAGATTGCTTGTTTTGAGCAATTGTCTTTTCTCTTTGAAATTAATCCCTTTGGTTGTCACATTTTGATGAATTTTGCAGGAGTGCTTTTCACACACACCCATAAAGATAACACAGTGCATTTACTAATGAAATACAAATGAGCTAAATAAACACAAACACTAGTAAGATGTAAGTCAAGGCAAGCCATGAATCAAACTATTAGGCTAGAATAAAAAACATGAATTTGAGAAAGTGGCAAGATTGTACTGCACTTCTCTAATTTTACAAAGAGTTAATAAGAAACACCGTTATGTAGACATTTCGTTTGTTTCTGTAGATTCTGGATGTGAAGAACGTGCTAGTGGTGGTGTCACGATGGTATGGTGGTATCCTGCTCGGCCCTGACCGCTTCAAACACATCAACAACTGCGCAAGGAACATCCTCGTCCAAGAGGGTTACACTGAAACCTTGGTATGGTGTTGTATTTATACTTCAGTCTTCTCCAAGTTCTTTATCCTGATCATGATTGAGGTGGATATGGAGTCCATGTAGTTTAAAAAAAGATTTGTACAGAGTAGAGTTATTGATACTTGAGGGAAACATAGATACTAACCTGACTCAAGGTCAAACTGAGGATAATTATGCACTCATGCTTAATGTAAGATACAGAAGAAGCTGTAATTTAACTTGTTTTATTACAAACTTTCACAAAGCTCTCTAGTTTTATTGCTTATATTAATATGAGTATAAGTATATAGGAGCTATGATTCATAGCTCATTAAATAAACTGGTATGTACCTTTAAATAAGAACTCTAACAGAAGTTAAAACCTCAAATATGAACTGGTAATAATGATTATTGGTGACTCAAACTCTGAAGGTTGTTTTATAAAACTCCTTTTATAAGGAGTTTTATTCTTCACAATGTCTGAGTGATAACAAGAAAACCCTACAGGCTTCAACTACTGATGATTCTTACTGAGAATCCAATCCCAGTCAAACCCAAACAGACGATGAATAACTAAATATAAGTGATCAGAATTTACTGCCTAATTAGGACCCACAACTAAGGGCGCTTTCTGGTCTATTCGTTTGATAGCAGGGTCTGAAAATGTGTGTTTTTTTGCAGCTCTGTAGCATTACACATCTACAGAAAAAATGTTCTGCCCACAAACCAAAATACACAACATGATTGGTTCACTTCCTGCAGTTTTGTTGATTTAAATTTAAATCACTTTCTCACAGCAATCGAATTGCACTAGAATTTGATTGGAACCAAACCGAGACCACCTCGCTCACACCTGAGTGTGATTGCTGTGTTCTCACCTGTATAAAGAACCACACTGAGGTGGAGAACACACCAGGGTTCAGTTCAATGGACTAACATTGATTGAACATTGACACATTAATATGTGAACATATGTGAAAGCAGCCTTAGACTAGACAAAAGAGGAAGGGTGCATGTGGAGCTATTCACTGTCCTGCTGGTTTATGATCATATTTATGAGAATATTTTCGCTCCATAAAACCAGAGTGTATGGAACAGCTTGTGGTATATTTTGGGTTAGATGGACAACACAGTGTAATGGTGCTGTCTCACAGTTCCAGGGTCCCTGGTTCAATCCTCAGCTCGAATTTACGTCTGCGTGGAGTTTCACTCGTTCTCCCCATGTCTGTGTGAGCTTATGCCAGGTTTCCTCCCACCTCCAGAAAACATGATGGCAGGTGGCTCAGCTATTCTCAATTGCCCTAAGGTGTGAATGAGTGTGCGTATGGTGCCCTGAGATGAACTGGCATCCTATCCAGGGAGTTTTTTATGCCTTATTGCCTGGGTTTTCTTGGGATTAACTCTGGATCCACCGTGACCCTGACTAGGATAAAGCATTTACTGAGTTGGTTTTCTTTAGAAAAGATTTCATTTATCCTTTGATCCAGGTTACACTGACTTCTATAGGTTCATTCTGCTTCTGATTGCACTCAAAAAAAAAAAAAACAGACCATAGTTCAGCAATTCCAGTGTTTTATACATGCAGCATTGAGGCTTCTGTAGCAAGTCCTCCGTTTTGGCTTATCAAATTAAATAATTTATTTGATGGCAGTTCATCAACAAAGGAAAGTTTTTTCACAGACTTTAATAGTTTTTTAGCCTGTTTACCTTCTCTGGGCTAATCAAAAATGAAAACAGTCATGAGTATTAATGTAAAACTTAATATAACCATTAATTTATAGCCAATAATTACTTATTGCAAACTAATTTAATTGTAAATGTAAAGATTCTTACATTTTAAAAAATCCCTTGCTTACAAAGGTATGGATAAGTGACTAACATGTTTAAATGACAAGTTATTTTTTATAATATTTAACAATTATTTCTTGGTTATAAATAAAAGCATTTAAAGTAGTTTTTTTTTTCAGTGATGCTTCATGTTACCAAAGAAAGACTTTTTTTTTTTTTTTTTTTTTTTTTTTGATGCAGGTAGAATAAACCGATACTCCGTTCTGTTTTTAATCATCAGTTTTATATAAGCCATGTCGTCAATGTGACAATCAGTTCAGACAGAATAAATAAGATGGAAAGTCTGTGAAAGCTCTCTCCTTCCTGAGCTATTGTCTCTAGCCTGATAGCTAGTCTCTGGTTTACTGAGCTGCCTTCAGCTACATAATTTGCATGAATGCATATGATCGGCTGAAACAGAGCGTCTCCTATGAAAGCTGCATAGGTTCATGTTTAGATAATTAGAGTCTCTGAACTACAGCCATTTTTTTCTTTTCCGTACAATTTTTATTACTTATTTCAGTCCACTTTTTCTGAACTGAAGTCTGCCATCTCACAACATCTGCACTAATGGTTTAGCATTAACAACTTAATGCTGTTTACTCATAATAATTGCTTATCTGGACCTTTATACAAAGGGAATTATATGTAGCTTGTCGTTCACTGGTTTTAGTTTGGTAATATTCCTGCTTTAATGTGTCACAGAAGTATTTCAGATAAGAAGATCAAATAGTAAAAAGAAAGACGGCGAGAACGAGAAGATCGAAGTAGCTTGATCTACTTAATTGAAGATAATTTACAGGGACAAATTCAGTCTTAAATAATAGATGTAATAAAAATCACTGAATACAGTGATGACATGATATGAGGGAAGTGCTGCTGGGCAGATGTGGAGTCCTACTCTGAATTTCATCCACATTTATTGGTGTGTGGAAAAGATTGTAGTTTATGGGCTGATGACTTTCGTTCAGAATGCAATGAAGCAACTATTGCCAAATAAATCAATGACTTTGATGTATGAAGGATGATCAGTCTACCCCAGGGTATTATTAATCAGTCTGCCATGAGGTATTATCAGTCTGTCTGAAATCTGTTGGTTGATTTTGTATTAGTTTTTACAGTTGGACTAAATCTGTGAGTGTAAAAGTAATGAATGTATCATAGTTTTTGAGGCAAATGTTTTTTCAGGTACAAAGAAAGATGGTGGTTTTTCACCTTCTTAAAGATCCGAGTTCCAGTTATTTCTGTCTGTTTGTTTGTGTTTAGGTGATATGGGTATGGTAAGTTTTATAATTGATTGAACATTACCAAACTTCATGTTAAGTATACTACAGAAGTGTTTATTATGGTACAATATAGATTTTCTATATAACAATAGTTAAATAACTATTCATCACAGTGTTATATAACCAATTCCAACTCCAGACAATGTGGTTCCATTCACATTTATGGCATTTGGCAGATGCCCTTATCCAGAGCAGCTTACAGTTATCTCATTTATACAGCTGATTGATGGATTAAAGGTCTTGCTCAAGGGTTCAGCAGTGGCAGCTTGGTGGTTCTGCGATTGATACTTTCAACCTTCCGATCAGTAGTCCAGCACCTTAAGAACTGAGCTAACACTTCCCACAGTTCTCATGGTTATGCAAAAAAAAAATCCATAGGTGTTTGTTGTGATCTTGGGGTGGAATATTTTTAAATTACATCCATTTACATGTTTGCATTTGCTTATTTCTCATACTACAGTGATGATTAGAATGGTTGGTTAATTAATTTAAAAAAAAACCCACATAATTGAGCAGTATATAGTTAAACTTTGCTTGAACAATTGTTAAAATGTAAATATGATGAAATATGATTTATCGTTTCATGTTCATACTTTGATTTAAAACCCAAATGTCATCAATGTATTGCCGAAAAACAAATGAATTGCCCTTGCTCTTAGAGGAATAATACTTTCAGTGGAAACTGAAATGTATAATATTTTAAGAATTAGAGATAGGTATTTATTATTGTCACATTATTATTGTCAGTATTTCTTTTCTATGGTTAATTGCCTCTAATCTTTACGTTCTAATTTTAGTTTTTATTATTTATTTTTCTATTGACCACAGAGTGTTTTTTTTCTCACTTCCACTCTTGATGTATTTATAGAGCTGCCCACCTTTGGAGTGTGTATCGCTGACATTAAACCAGCGTACCCGTTTTCAAGGTTACACATGTTCCGAAATTCAAGGATTTTGAAGAGGCTTACAAAGAGAGGCCAACCTCTGAGATTCGTTTGTCACTTTCTTTCCTTTCATTTCTGTGCAAATAAGGACATGTGAGCAGCTGCAAGATTGCCATGGTTACCCAGGAGGCAGAGACCTTCTGGGCTTTCACTGAGGTTCCCTGAGATCTGTACCCTAAGCCCAAAGTGCTATTGATCTCTTTGCTATGTGTCCACGCACAGGTTACACTGTTTAGAAACATTCCCTAGCAAATGAGGGGGAAAATCACCTCCATAACAGTGGCAAGTAGGACAAGGCTTTGCCTTTATTTTATTTTATTTTATTTATTTAGTTTACTTTTCCATAAAGGAGCACAGAGCTAGAGGGGAAAAAGTGAAATCTGTGTAACTTGTATAGTACACAGAAAGTGAATAGAGTGCAATTGTTAAAAGTTCTTGAAAAGCATAGCTTTTCAAGAATGTTTAAGTGAACAGAGAGCTTTCAGCGACCATAGCATCTTCAGAATGATCCATATGAGGAGTCAGCTTTGTATGGCAATTCTGTGCTTTCATGAAAGGAAACCATTCATTGCAATTGAGTGAGATTTTTTTTATTGTTATCCTAGCCCATACACTTAAATACAAAAAAATATAAAGTCTACATTCAGTGCAGAAAATGACTAAATAAGTGCCCAGTGCACAGGTAGGAGGTTGATTTTATAGATATTTTGCCATTCATCACAAAATGCTTTGATATTCAATACTGAACCTTATTCAGAATCTGACTGAACCCCAAAAATCAATGGTGGTTAGTATTTTTTTAATCACAGATGTTTTCAGATAAATACATTTGTTTTTGCTAAACCCTGAAGACTTTTGAGGTCAAAAGATGAATATGAGATGATAGATCAGAATTAAAGCATTTAATTCCATGTATCTACGTATAGAAATGTTAAAACACTTGACACCTTTGGTGGCAGACCACTCAATTTTTTTTTTGAGTATGCAAAAGTATTGGAACAGGTGGTCTTAAAGTAAATAACAATTTTGGAAAAAACTTCGTTTCTAATCACGTATCAATTAATTGCATTAAGTTGATCACTCGGTGACATCTGCAAATGTCATCATTCTTCTTCGTTTATGATGCTTTTCCAGGCTTCCAGAACTGCAGCTTCTTTCAGTTGTTGTTTGTTTTTGATTCCCCCCTTTAGTCTCCTCTTCAGAAGTTGAAATGCTGTTCAATTGGGTTAAGGTCTGCTGATTGCCTTTCCATCACTTAGAGCTTTTGTGGCTCATCATCTATAGTCAAGTTTGGCCTTTGGATTCTTATTGCTGTTGAGTGGTGTGCATCAAGTGATATGGCCTTTACATTTTCGCTCCTTGAATTGTGATACCTTTACCCCTGGCCTGTGGAGGTTGTTGAAGTCACTGACTGTTGTATTCAGGTTTTTCTTTACAGCTCTCACAGTGTTTTTCATCAACTGTTGTTTTCCTATGCCAGCTTGTTTGATGTCTGGCTGTTAGTCCACCAGTGGTTTCTTTCTTTTCAGGATATTCCAAATTGTTGTACTGGATATGTCCAACACTTATGCAATGGCTCTGATCGATTTTCTCCTTTTTCACAGCTTCAAAATGACAGCTCTCTGGTCCTCATGATGGTTTATACTTTTATCAACAACTGTAGTCCTCACAAGTGAAACCCAGGTCTTAAACCAAGAATAGAAATTCAGAGCTATTGATTGTTTAAACAGTCAAGCTAACAGGGCACATCCAGGCAACAGGAAACACATGTCAGTCACGTGTTCCAATATTTTTGATCAAACAAAAGGTGTCATGTTCTTGGTTGATATTCCGGCTTATATTCGTCTTCCGATCTCAAACCCAAATGTCTCTGGTGTATAGCAGAAACAAAAGAAATAAGCTTTGCTGTTCCTATGCATTCAGATGGGACTGTATCAATACAAATATACAGGTTATAAACATTTTAAGCATATATAAGCATTTATTTATGAAAGCTGATTTTGATCACCACCCAGGTAACAGACATCTGGGTTTGCTTCAAGTCAGGTGTAACATGAATAACATGATTAGTTGCCCCTTGGAACTTTTTAGTACCAAAACAAGAAAAAAATAACTATTATAAAGGAAGTATTGATTGTGGTGACATGGCCAAAAGCCCAGCAAGGACAAGAGCAAAGACAAAAGTATCTATCTGTCTATCTGTCTGTCTGTCTATGAGCTGATCTGAATGTATAGGGAAAGAAACAAAGCTATTTTTATGCTGTTCATTGCCAGTGATCATATTTTTATTTTTGTTGTTCCTAAAAATCTTTTGAGTATGACATGGCACATTACCCACTTAAAAGGATGATAAACTGGTTTGTTGTAGATGTGCTTATACTAAAAGATTGCAGAGAATTCCAAACATACTTGAAAATATTGGTGCTTGTATGAGGATTTCCAAACTGGATAAAACTGTGAAATCAGTCAAAGATTTATTATTGTTGTTACTGTTATTATTACTATTATTAATAATAATAATATTCTTGTCGTATCTGAATTATGGTGGTAGGACTATTAATACACTGGATGATGATTATGATGACTGGTGATGACTGACAGTGACTAATAATGACTGATGAGGATGATGAAGATGATGATGACAGCAGTCTGCCAGCATGCATGTTTTGGTCCATATGCACACAGGAAGTGTTCTTCCTATGAAATGCACAGATGCTGAATATCATTACTGCACCGCTGTGCAAATTAAATGAGTGACTCATTTTCCCCAAACATGACAGAAGTCTGCTTAACAAACAAGTCAGACCTTCTTTGAAAACAGGCTGCTGATGAATTTCACTGGGACTTCATTAGTGTAAAAAGGGGAAATGTGTTAAAAGGCCAGCTTGGGAAGAGAATTTCGTGGTTGTTACGCTGCTATTAACCATCTTTTCCCTCCTGGCTACTGTATTTTTAGTGACTGTAATAAGGTGTCAGTTAATGTCATTGTGAAGTAATTAATGCTAACAAATTGCCTTGACATATGATCTGAGTTGTTAGTTTTCTGGGTGCGCTTTTCGGTTAAGTCACAAAAAACAAACGAAACTGTTACATCATCCTCAGTAGCTGTTTTCAAGAACTGTTTATTTTAATGGATATTTTCCAAGCTGTAAGTTCTGAATTTTAAAAATACTAATTCATTATAACATAATTATTTTATTTTGTGTGTGTGTGTGAGAGAGAGAGCGAGAGAGAGACACACAGACAGACACAGAGAGAGAGAGAGAGAGACACACAGACAGACAGACAGAGAGAGAGAGAGAGAGAGAGATATCAAATAAATTGCAGTAAGACAAATATAGATATAAAATGTTTTTACTCTTTCAACAGCCCAGAACTAGATAGGAGCAAAGCAATTCCATGGTCTAGAGCAGCTCCGGCAACAGCAGCACTACAACCTGTTTTGTAACAATTTTTTAATATTTTTTTCTATACATTGTGTGAGACCTCTTCCTCAATCACTGTCAGAGTTCAGCCATTTTCCAAACTTCACACAGTGCACAATAGCTGGATTTTGTATTTATGAAGTTATTGAATGTAGCTTGCTAGCTCCTGTCCTTATTACCAGTATGCTGTACATCCCATTATACACACCTGTGAAAAGGTACCTGAACACTGAAGGAAGAGCGCTGACATCGGATTCAGTACCTAGCTAGTTAACTAACATATTTTCTACAACCTAACTACTACCTAATGTTTATAATGAGAGCTAATTTCTTACCATATCATATTGTACATTAGCGACCGTATGTACGAAAATGCAAGCTTTCCTATTAAATTCCTAAAAAATATATCTAGAGCTAGTAACCATAGCTACCAATGCTGATTAACAGGCAGAAGATAGTTAACTAGGCTTGCAGGTTCATGATGATAGCATAAAGTGTTAACACAACAAAGTAAGCTTTTGTGACTATGAATATGCAATCTTCTGTAACAAATATATGTAGCTAACTAACAAGATACTCTGACTCAAGAGGTATTGATAGTGCTAAATACAATACAAGGAGCTAGTAACACTTGAAAAGAAAGCCCAAGTACAGTAATTATATTTAAGTATTTAAGGTAAATAATCAGAGCAAGAATTCTTAAAGACATAAATGTTCTGGCCTGATTAAATGGATGGAAAGGTTGATCATGTTTCTGTTCATGTTTAAAGCCAAAAATATTAATACAAGAATTTATATTACTATTATGTATTGTAATTATTTTATGGTACTACACACTTTCTGTGCTGTTATTTCTACTAGTAGCTGTTATTGCCGATATGAATTGCAATTTTAATAAAAGAAAAGAAACAAAAGGTGCTGTTAACACGATGCAGAATGCCTCAAGGTTAACATTTTAACACCATGTAAAAGTTTTTTTTTCTCCAGATGGCAATTAAGGAATAACATGCCTGCGTTCCTGATGTGTACCTGATATTTATGTTCAAAAAGTGAACCCGGTGTTGCTATGTTCACCAGGTCTTTGAGGATTTATTTTTATACTTGAAGTGGTCCCTGGCTCTGAACACTTTGAGATCCCCTGCCTTTCCATGATTGCTGGTTATTTAGATTTCTTAAGCTGAAATAAAAAGGCTACTGCAGGCATCTCACCATACTGCTTCCAAGCAAAGATGACTTCTATTAGTCTGTGAAAGGAAAATGTGGAGGAAGGTGTTCGCAAACTGTTTTTGAACATTCCCTCTGGTGACATCCTAAAGCACGGCACCATATTTTTCCCAGAGAAATATAAATAAATGTTATCTCTTAGCAGTTCTCCATGTATTGCTTTTCATTTCAGGAACCGGTTTGCACATCTGATGTCAGGTTTCTTTGTGACGCCAGTGCCGTCACTGGAGGTTTACTTAGTTTCAGTTTTCGAAAGATCATCCCTGAAAGGAAGAGAGATGGTTTTATTACTGCCTGTTTTTTCAAATGTTCCTGTCAAGTTGTTTTGCTACTCAGGCTTTATGTTTGAAGTAAGTGGATTTCAGTTTTTCTTTCACACACCTTGTATTCTCTCACCTTTTTTCTCTTTTCTCTTTCTCTTACTCAGGATGATGCATCTAAACCAGGGGGGAAGAGCAAGAAGCCCAAAAGCAAGAAGATGAAGTGAAGTCATGTGTGCATGTCTGTCTATGTGCATGTCTGTGTGTGTGTGTGTGTGTGCGCCTGTGCCTCAGTATTTGTATAGCCTCTCAGGAATGTGTGTGTCACCAGGCAGGTGCGAGTGGATAAGGAGCTAAACACAAAACACAGCAGAAGAAAAGAAGCTTTGAATGAAGTTTAAACAAAGACGTCATCAGTTCTGAACAACATTCATTTGTCATATTTTTATATTCAAAAAGTGAATGTACATATTTTGAAAAATTAAACCTGGTCAAGGACATTGCTGCAAGCTTCATGATTTGGGATTTGCATACTGATTTGCATAACAAGGCATAAATGTCAGTTGTATGTGTCTGTTAGTATGAAACATTGTCTCACATCTGTGCGTCTGTGTGTGTGTGTAGGGGTGTTAATGCTGCAGAAAGGCAATGTGTCAAAGCCTCATTTTCTCGCAGTCCTTTTATACCAGCTAGATAGTCACCATCATTAAAACATTTTCAGAGTGCTTTGATGAGTCTTTTCGTTGTTTTTCATTTCTCAACTATTTATGCAAATCCTTAATCATAGACACTTTATCTCCTGTGTCACTAGAAGTGAGGTTAATCGGAATTGAACAGTTTGTTTTGACCTCCATCACTGAACACTGGCATGCTTCTGTTAGTAATAACAGAGAAGATAACATCAGATATCAAGCTGCGAGATGTTATATACAGGTATTACACAGAAATAGACTGTTTCTAATGTCCTATTATGTTTGCTTGATTTGAAGTGACTTCTAAATGGCCTTAATTAAAAAAACAAAGTTACCAGAGTGCAAACTCAGATTTAAAACATGCAGAAACTCTGTGTGAATATTCATGTGTTTACAGACAGTCCATCAAATACACTTTGGAGAGAGAAATAAGGAATAAGAAAAACTAGGGGGCATGCTGTTATAAGCATGGAAAATAAGCAACAACAGGGTGTGTGAGGCAGCCTAATGCAAAGCATCTGTTATGACCCTGAAATTAATTATGTTTCAATAACAGCAAACCACAGTGACTTTTCCATTGATTATAATGCCATTTTTTTTAAATCTATTTTATAGTTCCATTTAATATTTCAGAATGACTGTAAAATACATTTCTTACTTAATTCCTAACATAATTGCTCACTTATGTTATAGCAGCTATAACTTCTTTCCTCACCAGCAGCTTTTTTAAGAAGAAATGGAGGGGGGAAGAGTGTTGCATTTTATGTTACCGAGAAACCACAAAAATTTGGGAAAAATTACATTTTTCCCAAAAAAAAATTTTTTGGGAAAATTTGGGAAAAATTACATTTTTAGCTCTGGCTATTACAAAACACTGACATGACAAATGTTAAATAAACCCTTTTTCCTATAAAACTTTTCCTAATGAAATATTATACTCTTTTCTTTGGTCTTGGATGTGTATGTGGAGCTACTAGAAACTATAGCTTATTAGAATGAAAACTTATGCTGTTAATAAAAAAAGTGTCAACACCTTGGGGCCACCTTTGTAAATGTAAGAGCACTGTGGTATTTCTCAGATTTGAGATATTATAGAAAAAGTTCACATTGTAAAATTAACTAATAATAGCACATACTGATACTCTATTTTGATTCACATCTGGATTGTTGATTTTTGTGTATCTCTTGATTCCTAATTGATTACATTTCTTGATCTTCACACTTGTAACTTAATTCCCTTTATGCATCCCCGTTCTCAACCCCTCTCCCTCTGCCTCTCTGCCCAATGAATATTAATGCACCTTTTGACTGTTGCCATGACCCTTTCTGATTCAGTTCTAGTTGTCTTCCTCTCGAGGGGCACATGCTGAGTATTATCATAGACTTTCATGTCATGTGGTTCCTCATGTGAAAATACAAACATGATCTGCATAGTAAAACACTCAGCCTTACTTGTTCAAGGACAGCGTGTCAAAACAAAGGAAACACAAGTGCAAACAATGTACTTGAAGTTGATTTAACACTAAAAAATGATGTCGTATTCATTCATTTTCAAAAGCTTTCTCTTTGTTTGTTGGATATAAAATTTCATGGTGCCAAGGTGCCTCAGAAATCTAAATAGTCTCACCTTCCAATGTAATAGGAACACCCATTAAACCTCTGCTCATTTGTGCAACTGCATAGCCAATTATCAACCAATCATGTGGCCCAGTGCATAATTAATGTTCATGTCAAACATCAGAACAAGAAGAAAAACATGATCACAATGACTTTGACCAAAAATATTCAGGGAGCGGCGGTTCTGGAGGCAGAACTATCTTGTTTATGAGAGATGTTGCATGGAGCATAACCGAAATAACCACTCTTTACAACTGTGGTGATCAGAAAAACATATTTTATATTAAAGGAACTCGGATGCTCCTAATCAACTAACATGCCTATCATCAAAAAACACTGAACACAAATTGTGTTGGCTAAGACAAATTATATCTTCACTTTTATGCTTGTTTTTGTGCTTGGTTCGGAGCGATTTGACTGCATTTGAACAACAAATTAAATGGAAGCAAGCAAATGTTGGATCATAAGTCTCAGTGGACATTCAGATTAATGTTGCCTTAGAAAGAAAGGCGAAAGCTTTTTAAAAATGACATGCCAGGGTTCCTAAGTGGCACAACAACAAAGCCTTCACCCCATCACAGGGAGATTCTGACTTCAAAACCTGATAATGCCATAGCCGTCAGTAGCAACGAGTTGAAGAGAGCATAATTGGTCCTCTCTTATTCCCTTGTCAGTGTGAGAAATGGTAGCCAATCGTGAGCAGTGAGAATTGAACGGTTATCTCTCTGCTCAAAACGCACTTATCTCTTCCATAATACCACATGAGCAGCAGTTTGGAGTAAGCACGCATCACCCTTTTTTTCTTGCATGGTTAGCCATAGCTGTCATCGATAAAGGAGACCTATTTATTGGGTGGGAATTGAGCATGAGTAACCTGGGGGGAAAAATAGAGTAAAAATGACTTGCTGTTAGAGATATAATGGTTTACTGGTCTGAGATAAACTGTATGGCATAACCAGATTTGTAGCATGCCAGATTTGTTGTGTGCATTAAATATACTATAATATCTGTAACACATGCTTGCTTTGGCCAAAAAAAAGCAATCCTCTTAAGAATTAATGTTGTAATAGTTCTGATAGTGTTATAATAGCGATACTAACAGAATAGAAATGCTAATATTAGTATTAGTATTTTGTGTTATTACAGTTTTTTAATGTTGACTCTTGTAAATTAGATATGATTATAAAGAAAACTCTATAGCACATCACTTTACATTGTAGAACTGAGCCACCATATTGTCTATATGATCTGTGTGTATTTGTTTAAATCTAATGTTTACATCAAGCCACTGTCTTTTAGTTTGATTTAGATAGATAACCACAGGAATAAATGATCCAAAATGAACCCCCAAATGAAACTGTAGCTAGATTGTTAGTAACTATCCAGTTGTGTTAGTATCTGTAATAGAGAGAGGTAGATATTCAGTATCTCCTCTACTGTAGGGCAGTGGCAGCTTTAGTGGTTAAGATGTTGGATTATCTGGACTGTCATGAGTTCAAACCCCATCACTGCCAGGCTGCCACTGCTGAGCCTCTGAGCAAGGCCCTTAACCCTAAACTGGTCAAAATGTATAAATGAGATAAATGTTGGTTGGATAAGGGTGTCTACCAAATGCTGTGAATGTATAATGTAATGCATAACTGCAAAGAAATTTAGAGAGAAACACTAGAGTGACAAATACACTGAGCTGATTCTTCTTAAACTTAAGAAATTTAAACAGTATCATATGTTACTGTTCAAATGCCTCTCAGAAATTAATGATATTGAATGATATTGTCAAAGAGCACCAACAGACCTTCTTTATCAGCCTGTGAGTAAATGTGTGAGATTCTTGCTTTTACTCAACTATCTGCTTTAAACAAAACATTTTATTGCTATTAAAGTACAAGATTATGTAATTTATTCAGTCAGGAAACTTTATCTTGCCCTGTCAATTTAATGTTATTAAAATTTGCTAGAAACCAGCACACAGAAGTGCACATAGCAGATTGAAATCTTTAAGTTTCTGAAGCTTGTGGCCAGAAATGTGTACAAAATTTGAGGCTATCACACTTTTACGGCTTGTACTTTTAATGGATTTAACTTGCACAAACAAGTTAATCCAACAGTTTGGGAGCAAAGTATAGTTGTCTGGCAAACACATTAAGTTTGATATTTTCATCTGTAAAAAAAATAAAATAAAATAAAATAAAATAAAATAAAATAAAATAAAATAAAATAAAATAAAATAAAATAAAATAAAATAAAATAAAACAAAACAAAACAAAACATAAAACTCTGACACACAGGCATTAGCATTGCATGAAGGTAATTCATTTGCATTGTGGCTGATGATGATATTAACTGAATAAAATTAATTGGAGAAATCAAATCAGCTAATTACATGTGACCTGGTGGGGCCTTGGGGTAAAAGGAAAACAGGGAGAAACGGTAATGCATGCTGTTTTTTTTCTATCTGAAGTGGGTCTCTTAGATGGCTACTGTTGTTTACTCAAACAAGGGTCCAGACCCTTCATCTCAGGAGATCAAACATCACAGGGCTGCTGCAGAAAGCAACTCTCTCTCATTCTTTTTTGAAGGAGGTGGACTAGACCGGGACAAAAGGATTCAGTCTGTCAGGCTAGGCCATTTCTTATTCACTCCCAGCTGCTGCGGTCATAACAGTTGTATTGAAATGATTTGGGAGTAGGCTTTCACAGGTTTTCTTTTGCAGTGTGTTTTTTTTCTTTCTACACATGTGGAAGGTCAGTCAGAATGGTGATATGAAAACAATGTTAATGCAACAGATGAATAGTCAGACCTAACATCCTGAATGGACCGTGTCTTACCCCTCACACACAGACAGAAACATTAGAGACCAAGTCTGAAAGAAAAACAGGATAAAGGATTACGCACATTTTGTTTGTATTTCTGTTAACAAGTGAGCCGTGTAATAATTGTAATAATAAGATGGTGACCCTTTTGGGCAAATTTTCAAGAATCGCAAGGGCATATATCATTAATTGACACCATTTATTATCCAATTACCATCATTATAGAATTGGCCTAATTATATGCTTGGCTAGAACACATTTTCTACAACAGTACAGCACAGTCCATTCTCAGGTGGCTTGTTTAGGCAAGATCACAATTTATCCTTCAAAATGCAGGACAATATACATATGAATTTAAAAACAAAATACACAAAACATCTAAAAAATAAAAACTAATTGCATTTATATATATATATATATATATATATATATATATATATAAATATATAGAAAGTAAGAATATAATAAAGTCAATAATAACCAAAAATAAAATCAAGTCTCTTTATATGTATACAAACAAACAAAAAAACTGATGTGAATATTCCCACATGCATAGAAATATGGCTACTGCTGTTACATTATTATGCTATTTTATTCTGCTTTGTGCAATTTTCTAAAATTTCAATCCAAGTTTGTTAAAGGACTGAATCAAAAGTTTTTTCACAGATATGCGAATCAGAATTGGTTTGGAGCCATTTGGAGCAAATCAAAATTGGATCAGTTCCATCCCTTCTTTCTTTCTTTCTTTCTTTCCTTATTTACTTACTTACCCAAAATACTGTTTCCTTGTCACTCTTCAAGGTTAAATGAATACATCCTACAAGTATGTAATACAGTTCTGGATTTGGTCCAATGCAAACTGGCTTTTGGCTCTGCTAGGTTAGGTTTAGGTTAGGTTTTTGCTAGGTTTCCAACTCTGAACCATCTTTGAATCTCATTATCTCTTCAAAAAGGATGAACAGTTGGCAAAAGATGGAGGCACATGTGGTGAGGCAAAAGGACCATGACACAAAAGAGACTCAGAGCAGATGTGGCCAATAGACCTCCTAGGTACCGCTGTAAACCAAAACTAACCATCATCCAATATCTGTTGACTCAAACATAATAAAATCACCAGTGTCTTTTTTTTTTGGATTTTTAGATACATGTTCTATATGTGATTTTCAGGTATTTTACCTCTGCACCACTCTACATATTCTGTAAAAACCCATAGTGCTCTCAAAGTTAACAGAACAAAATTGTGGCCATTTAAAATTATTGGCAAAGAATTATTATAAATAAGAAATATTTCTTTTGATAAATTTGTTTACAGCAAGAATAAAAGACAGGGACCAAGGAGAAGCATTTAATATTCCTTATAAACCTGTGTTTGGCATGCCAGTGTGGGGTAGGAATATTTTGAATATGCATTAGATTGTTCTTTGTTTCATGCAACAGAGACACATTTTAAAAAACAAAAAACATTTCGCAATAATCATAGAGCATGATTGTTGTAATTGTAATTGTTAACCAAAACAAAAAGGTGCCAGCTTGGTCACTTTACTATTGCTTAGAATGGGAGAAATTTGGAACCAACTGTGAAACAATAGCAAGGTGCTTTTGTCTCATATTTAAAAATAATGGGAAGCTTGCACATGGAATATGGCCCTTGGCTTCATCACATGCTTTCCCCTGGTGTATTCAGCCCATACTCTGCGTGAGCCCCCAGTTTAAGCAGAGCAGAAGAAATCTGGAGAGAAAAGAGTTTCTCTAGTGATGTCAGTGAGTCATGCATCTAGATTTTCTTCATGTAATGATAATGAAGCTTCTAAAAACAGAACCCTACTTGACTATGACTCTTTACAAAGGATTAGATTTCAGAAAGATTGACAATTTTTTAATGAAAACCATCCAACCACTTCACATCTACCTAATAAATCCACATAAGGATGCAAAAAACAAAATGTCTGCTTTGGGAGGTAAACATGCAGGGGGGAAATGACATTTTCTCAGACTGAAAAGTGAAAGTTAGTGAAATTGTTGCTATGGATGTATTACAAGGTGCCATAACACATTCAGAAGAAAGGGCTAGTCACTTTTTTCTACCTACATGAACTCATAGAAACCATCACTGTGATTGACAGTGGGAAGAGAGTTTGCCATCTCCCCTACACAAAGTTTACAGCCAGTCTTACGTTCTAAGTAGGATGCATAGGTGGCAGTGGCTTTGTTGGGATTCCAGCTCTTTTCTCTTGCAGCACTTGGGACCCTTAAACCCTCACATCATGCATCATCCATCCTTAACAATAAATACACATGTAGTCATACTGCTCATTTCACCCACTTAGAAATAAATGTACTTTTCCTTGTCACTGGAATGGTGCAATTAAAACTGTTCATATTGTGTGCATGTAGTAAGCTGCTGTATTATTTAATTGAAAAAGTAAATATATAATGTATATATTAAAATATTTTACCTTTCAGTATTAAAGATATGATTAAACCAAAGGAACCCTGAAATACCCGTAAGGTTTTGCACCTTCTCAAGTAAAAGACACATATTAAAGTTACCGAAGATGTACCCTTGATGGTTCCACCCCAGTGACAAGTACAGAAGTATAGTGATATTCATTTGGCAGCTTTTGACCTGTCATTCCAGAACATGTTTAGCTATACAAATTCATATCCATGTGATATTGATCAAAAATTACTATGTATATGTATACCTTTCAAGACTCATGCAAGCAGCTATACGAGACTGATTTGTTAGCCTTTTAGAGGGTGGAGCAGAATTGATATTTTCTACATATGAGAACAGAGGGTTAAAAGGTTAAACATTTTGGGGCACTTCCCTGGACTACATTAGATGTGTGCCACTCTGTAACAGAAGACCCAACCACTTATAATTATATAAGGTCACCTTTTTCAAAATGACATGGAATGCAAATGATTATTTCCTAAAATAGAACAGTGAAGATTAGTTTTATATCTGAAAATTACTGCATTTTATACCACAACACTGTTAAATTCTCAAATCTGATTGGTTAGATGTTACTGATTAAGTTCCAGTAGCTCTGGCAGGGGTTACAGCTGCAAATAAATCACTGGGACTTGCATAATCTAATAGGCTAATAAAACAGATTAAAAACATATTTTTAACAAACAAAACAAAAAATACTGAAACTTTTTGGAAGGAGTCTCCAGTGTCCGTATTTGGTAATGGTCAGTGGGAACGTCTTCAGGATAGAGGAGTTTGTGTTATGCCCCAACTATATTATTACTTACAAAATGTTTGGTGTGACATGAACTGGCCCTGAGGCTGAAAGCTTAAGTGCCTGAGTAATTTACACTTCCCAATTAGTTGAAAATGAGATTCTAAAAGACCCCAGGACACTGTTTATGTGGAAAACAGTTGCAGATGATGAACAAAAACTGAAGTTGCAAATACATTAATAACAATGGAGTTATAGGAGTTTTAAATAGGTTTGTTCATACTTATTATAGGCAGTGTACCAACCGAATAGCGCACCTATAGCTTAAGCCATGAGTAATGGTGAGTAATTTCTATGCTTCCATCAAACAAAGCTAAGAGCAAACTCACTGGGCTAAATTGTTTTTTTTTTTCAGTGAGGAAGTGAGTCTCATCCACTGACAGAGTGTATAATTACACAAGTTCATTCTTATCAAGATAATACAGAGACTGTGTATATAATGCATGCGTTAATTTCCTACACTGTGGCAGTCAATTGTACTTTCATATCTCAGAGCAAGAAAATGTAGGTAGATAGTGATCTTTTAATACCGTGGGATTTGGCTGAGTGCCACATGGAAGTCTGTCTAGTAATTTCTGCCATAGTGTGAGTGCATGAACCTTCACAGTGGTGTATAAAGATTAGAATCATACAGAAGGAATCATGTTTTCAATCTCTTTCTTTATAATGTAGCCAGCTTTTTCTTGGGACTGATCCCAAAATATTACAGTCATATAGGAAAAATCATGCTTTGAATCTTTTTATCTTTCATTCTGTCTATGGCACTGATCCTAAATAAGGAAATTCATCCACACAACATCCCCTGCAGGTTGAGTGATGGGACTTTTTCCCATCAAGATCATATATAAACAAAGAATCCAAGTCTAATTCCGTATAATTTGTTTGCAAATTACTTACGCAGATTTTTAAACAAGTGGAACTGAGACCAAGCATTTTATCCAGGTTGAACACAAGAGACTTAATGAAACACTTTTCTGGTTTGATACCCTGGTGCATTTTTCTGTTGCTGAATATATTGTAAGGGTACACTCAAAAGTATACCAGCAGTCCAAAACATTGCCCTATTGTAGAAACGTACTTTTATTTTTTTAAATACAAGATACTGTACTGTCGTTTATATAACAGTTCATTCTGGTCCTCTAATTTGATTGAACAAGTGGTGCTTCAAGACTGCTATTATTTATTATAACAGCACTAGTACATTTTACTGTGTGTATCACTCTGCTTATCTGTGTTCACTGCATAAAATTCCACGTCTAGCAACAGTTCATTACACTGAAACATTTACTTACTATGGGCTGTCAGACAGTCTGTCTGTTGCATGGCAACATACATCATGCAATCCAGCTGTGGATTCTTCGGAAACTATATTCATTGACAAAGCAATGAAATATCTGATAATATCTGAAATATCACAATATATATATACATTTCTTGTTTCTGCTCTGCTGTATAGAAACAATATCACACGCTCAGTTGTACTGTTGTAATGAAAATCAGCATGGTTGTGATTCAGCCATATATAATCACAGCGCTTACATTCAGTGCAACAACACTCTTGCTTGTGCTACACTACTTAATATAAGTATATTAAGTTATACTTAATACTTAGTTATATATTATATACTTAATATACATATGTTAAGGTATAAGTACAATGTAATTGTTACTTACAGATAGTCTTTCAAGGTTGAAACATATAACCCAAGGGGTTTTAATTTGAGAAAATATATCAATCGCTTAAGTATTGAGCATATTGTGCCATTCATTGCATTACTTGATGTCCTGCATGGTTGTGAAGAACACTATCACGTTTGGGCTCAATTTTAGCTGTTATATGGATTTGCGCATTCACCCACAACATCTTTAGTGAGGTCAGGCTCTGCTGTCAGATGAGGAAGCCTGGGGTGCAGTCAGCATACCAGTTCATCCCAAATGTGTTCTTTGAGGTTGAGGTCATTGCTCTTTGCAGGCCAGTTGAGTATTTCAACTCCAACCTTGGTAAAAAAACGTGTCTTCCTGGACCTTGATTTGTGCACAGGACATTGTCATGATGGAACGTGATTGGGACTCTTAGTTCCAGTTAAGAGTAATTTTAAATCTACTGCACAGGAAGATATTCTTTACAATCATGCACTTCCAACTTTTTGGCAACAGTCTGGGAAAAACCTGCCTATGGGTGTGATGGTCAGGTGTCCACATTCTTTTGTCATTACAATTAATCAAGCCAGTTTTTCATCACAGCAAGACTGACCACATCATTTAATAATGGCATATGGCGTGTGTAACTACACTGACCACCACCAGCACCATCTATAATATATAGGTCACATATATAATAATAATTTTATATGTATATATTTTTATAATAATTTTTACTTCATTAGTTATTCATTCATTCATTCTGGAATAACATTTTAAATAACTAACAAGTGTGGCAAATAGCTAGCCTTCACACCTCAGTATTGTGCTTTATGTCTCTTTCTTGGTGGCCAGAAACTGCGTCCCAAATCCCATTCTAGTGTACTTAATAGAGTGTTAGTATAAGCACGTCTCGACCGTACGTTGCCATAGTTACCAGAATGGAGGCGTTCTATGAAAGGGGTAGTACGTACGTTTGGGACGCAGCCTTCAGTGCCATAGTAAGGGGAGGGCTGGTGCGAAGAATTTTACTCACGCGCTGTCCAAGCGCGCGCTTAGTGAGCTGTCGGTGTATCGCCTCAGCTCTCCACTCACCTCAGCTCTCCAGAAAGAGATACATATATAAGAAAGTCTTCTTTCTTATATATATAATAATCATTTTTCCATATAAAAATACATACAAATATATATATTTATATTTATTTATATATATGTATTTATATGTTCTTCCTGAATGGAGTTCTTCGCAGGGAAAAACGGTTCTCCATCCTTTATCACTCAGAAAATGAATTCTTTGTGAATATTTTCTAACACGCGGACTTTTTTTTTTTGCTTTAGTAAACTATATTAGAATTTACTAAACTTTTTTTTTGACGGCAGCTTTTTTTAAGCAAGATTTGAGAAAAAAAATAATAAATTCGGATGATTTATTTTCTTCAGTCAATGGAAGAAAGGACACTTCGACGTGTTTAAAAAAAACGAACAATGTGTGTAAAGTCGCCTCCTCTGTCTGTGTTAAGGAGTTGACCATGTTAACCTGCTTCTCTGGACACAGTAACTCCAGTGCTGAGCATGCGGGCATCTCCGGCGCCACCGTGCTCCTGGCTGCCTTAATGATGATCCTGGTGGTCGTGGTGGTCGTGGGAAACGCGCTGGTCATCTTTGCCTTCGTCGTGGACAAGAGCCTCCGAAATCAGAGCAACTACTTCTTCCTTAATTTGGCTATATCAGATTTTCTGGTCGGTAGGTATTACGTTTTATTCTGGGTGCCTGTGCGTTATTACAGTTATAGTCATGCTATAACAACTTTACTAAACTTTTATTATTATTATTATTATTATTATTATTATTATTATTATTATTATTATTGTTATTATTATTATTATTATTATTATTATTATAGAAAGAGCAAGATAATTATTATAGATTATTATTCAAGATAATAATAAATGTATACCCTATTGCTGTAGTACCACTTATTTCATACCATGACCTTATGCATTAACAGTATATTCAATTCAATTCAATTCAATTTTATTTTAATTTTATATTTAAAGTTATGTCAGTGTGCATATAGAGGATAATAAATATCCTGTCACCGGCTGTTTTTTTTTTGTAATTCTCTGCCATCCTATTGGATAGCCGGGTTCACCAGTGCAGTTTATATTACACAACTGAACTGAGGACATTTCTTCTTCACCTCTCCACTGTGATCTTCACAAGCAACCCAAAGGCTCGTTTGCCCACAATTACGTGGTCATTGTTGTATTGTCACTTGTGCATCACTGCCTCCTACACAAACGACAGAGTGTTCTGTCTAACTCCCAGACTAAATATTCTTGTCAACCTCAACACTCTAGTTTATTTCTCTTTACAAGCAGCGCGCTGAAAGTAATAGAACAAACAACCGAAATTGGTTTTGTTCTTCTAAGCGCACTCAAGAATAGCCAATCCTATCATCTTTCTTTCTCTCTCTCTCTCTCACGCACACATGCACATGCACACATGCACACACTCCAACAGGCACATCAATGGTGGTTTGTATACTCTCAATTCTTTATAACTGACTCTGACACTCTGAATCCTTGTGGATGATGAAAAATGGTGAGTTGGATATATAAAACTCACCATTTTTCATCATCCATGAGGATTCAGAGGGTCAGAGAGGATTCGAAGTGCATATATATATATATATATAAATATCCAATGTGCTTTGGTACTGTCAACTCTAATCAGTTATCTTGAGCAAAAATGAAAGCCAATCATTGCACAATCATTGATTTATCTGAAGTCTTGCTGGCACTCTCTTGATTTCTTACTGAAGTGCCAATATGGGCATTTGAAATATCATGTTCCACTTAATAGGTGTTGGCGTCATGGAAAAGCTTCAAAGTGGCCGATTCACACAGCATAGAGAATTTGGACAGAGATAGTTCAGCTCTGACTGGTTTGTGTCAACTAAAGAATTCTTTCTGGAATGCAAAATGACAGAGGATCATGAGGTTTCCTTTGTCCTGAAATTGGCCCTCTCACCCTCACCCCCTCAATAAGCCTACCTAGAGGTGAATGCCAGTACATCCTCCAGGGATGAGGACTTAATGAGGTTTTTTGTATTCAGTTGTGAAAGACCACTCTCAAATAAATGAGCTGTGCGACTCATTTTCCTCTGCAGTGGAAGCAGTTCTGGGAAGTATCACTTTCTTTTCTTTTCAACATGATGTGTTTCACTGCAGAGATGAGAGATGCTTTGTGCTTTGTAATCACTTCGGCTCTGAACTGAAAGCCATGCTTCAGATGAGCTCTAGAAAACAGATGAACAGTGTTCATTATTTGACTGATATGTATGTGTATATACTGTATGAGAGTGAAATCCTTAAGACTCATTTAGATTCTTCATTACTTCAAGTGACTGTGTTATGTACTGTCATTATTGTTTGTTCAGGGGCGTTCTGTATCCCCGTGTACATGCCCTACATCTTGACAGGCCGATGGATGCTGGGCCGTGGCCTCTGCAAGCTGTGGCTCGTGATGGACTATCTTCTCTGTACTGCCTCCGTCTTCAACATAGTCTTAATCAGCTACGACCGCTTCCTGTCTGTCACCAGAGCTGTACGTACTAATTTCAACTACCAGCACACACATTTATACTGACCAGACATGTGCCAAAATATTATAAGCATAAAGATATTTTTAAAAACACATTTGATATGGGGAAAAAAGTACCAGGGCAAAACAAATTACCAACATTAGTGCTTTGTTGCCAAGCTACTATTTGCATTTACAACTATGAGATGCCAACAATAAGGAATAATTAACCAGTTGCAGTGTTGTGGTTCAGTTTTGGCCCACTCCTGGCAAATCATTTTCAATTCTTCAGAGGTTATGAGAGTTGTTCTTATGGACTCACAATAAACTGGCAATGAGATTCAGAAGTCAAGCCTTCTTGAGTTGTCTTGGCTGCATGTTTGAGGTCGTTGTCTGGTTGAAATATCAATCTTCTCCTCAGATTCAGTTTCTTGGCCAATGAGGTTAATTTAATATTTCCAGTACCTTGCGCCATTCAACTTTCCTCCGATGTTGTGTAATATCCCACTACTAATTACAGAGAAGCAGAACTCATATTGTGACACTCCCACCTCTGTACTCTGTGTGTTTATGGAACCATTATTTCCTCAAACATGATGAGTTGAAATACTGCAATGAGTTCTATTTTTGTCTTTGCCTGAACATATTATATTGTTCCATTGAGTTATAATTTCTCTAAATGCCTTTAGATCACTGTATATATTTTGGCAGAGGAGTTTTGTGTGGAGTGTAGAAACAGAGACGATTCTGATGCAGTTCATCGCTTATTGTTCTCTGAGTAACTTGTTCGTGCTTCCCTTCACATCCTGAAACTCTTTTGTGTGACTGCTGGCTTCTCTTTTACTGCCTTATCAGTAGTTTGAAAGCGAGTTGTGAAATTTGTCATGGCTCATCTGTCAGGGTCAATTAGTTGTGGTTCCATGAACTTTCCCCTCGCATAATTATATATTATTACCCATAGTACTGACAGGAATATTTAAGATCTGTAGCTTTTTTAAACTTTATATATAGCTTTAATAATGTTGCATCTGAGAGCTATATAAAATTTAATATACACTTAATGGAGACCTGACCATCATACCAATATGTGCTCACTGAAAATGACATTCTAAAGCTATCCACCATCTTCCTCCACCATAACATCCACTCTTCTGGGAAAGCTTTCCACTAGATTTTTGTACAGGACTGTAGAAATTTCCCAATTCATCTTCAAGAGCATTAGTTAGGCCCTGATGTTGGGCAGAGAGGTCCAGTCAGCCTTCCAAACCATGTCTTTATGGACCTTGCTTTGACAATCTGTTACATGTTTGGGCTTCTTAGTTCCAGTAGAAGGAAAGGTTAATGCCACAGTAATGCCACATTCAAGACAATTGTGTGCTTCCAACTTTGTGGCAACAGTTTGGTGAAGGACCACATATGGTTTCAATTTTTTATATAGTGTGCAAATTTGTTTTTTCTATTGTTTTCTAATTGATACATTTTTAAAAAATACATTTTATAAAATATCTTTTTTATGCTCATGAATACATGCTTTTTTTGTTCATATTTAAAAATATATTAAAAAATAAAATCAAAATACAATTATATGTATACTTTTAAATGCACTATCAATAATTATATTACAAAAGGATATTAAATAACAAAAACTGAAGTGGCCAAATAGTTGTTTTCCCTCACTGTATGTTTAAATGTAGCATGTTCTAAGTGCTTAATAATTTTTATAGCAGAAAGACACAATTCACAAAGTGTATGTGGTATATTTTTTTTTTTTAAAAAAACAAAAAACACTGACAATCTACGAAGAAAACAATATTTTAAAATTTGTCCTTTTACGAAAAGCTTTCTTTTCAGTGACTAACTTTGTGCAGACTGGAGGCCAAAACACAGAGAAAAATACAAAACTTTCAAAAACTATACAGATAGGTCCTCAGATTGCCCATCCCTCTAGTGATATATGTTGTATTGCCAGTGACTGATTGCATATCGAAAACACATAAGGTTCATAGCACGTTTTAGATGATATGCCATTGTTAATTATATTTTTTCATAGTGTCAACCATCAAACAGCTAAATTCACACCTGAGGATTTCCGAGCATCATTACTTAAAAAAAAATCATTTAGAAAGTTAAGAAGTCTTCACTTTATTGTTTGCTCTACAGAAAAATAGTTACAGACATTTTACTGCTTATTGTGTGATTGAACACAAAAAAGGACAACAACCATGAGATAAATTGAGTAAATGGTTTTTGTTCAATATAACTTCCACTAAAGTTTATCCTCTGACGCAGCACAGAAGAAAGGAGCTGCTTTTATTCTGTGCAGCTCAAAGTGTTTATTTGATTTATGGTGGTTGTCTGAAACTGTTGAGTGAATACAGATTGCAAAAGATAAAAATAGTCCTTCTGATCGTTTTGAGACCTGACACATCACTATAACAAGCCTGTCCCCTCTCACTGACCTTTCCATTCCGCTTGTGTTTGTTGTCTGAGTGTAGGTTCTGATGCTATCCCCAAAGCTAAAAGTCAATGCTAAATGAGGAAAACAAAGTGGTGTGTCTTCACTGGGCATAGTTTTGACCTTCCTAATATCCAGTAAAATGAGGCTGGATGTAAGTGAGCCCTTATGTAACATTCTTCACCATCATGAAAATGGCTCATCCTAAAATAACCACAGCAAACAACATGGGAGCAATGATACACAGTGACAAGAGAATATTGGTGAGGGAAAAATTAATAATCAGAACAGAAAATAGCATGTTAAAGCTGCTTTTGTTTCCTGGGATTAATATGGTGATGGTCTAATACAGGAATAACTAGGAAAAAGGCAAGGCTTTTGGTTCTTAGAAATTAATCAAATTTAACAGGATGCAGGAATAAAAGGATGGAAACTGACATTCATATTTAAAACGAACTCAATTATTTACTATCTCAGTCAAACCTGAATGCTGAAGTGCCTGAAGAGGATCATCTTTCTCTGTGTAGTTGTATTTATGAAGGTATGAAATCATCATCGAAATCTCTTCATCCAGACTCATACACAGATATTTCTGTAATTCTGTATCCCTGCCTCATGTTCAGTTTTCCTGGGACTCTGACTAGTATAAAGTGTATCCATTGTAAATTAATGAGCAGTTCATCCATCTAATAGTGAACAGTACAACCATCACTAAGCGAACACGTGCAATGAATATCTATCATTAAGCTTATCAATTAATTTCACGTACTTCAGAAAAGACAAAGTCAATTTTGTCTGAAAACTATTGGTCAAAGAAAATGAACAGAATAGACATCTTACTTAGATATGATTGCTTGCTTAATTAGCTAGTTTAAACTGCTTGCTAAAGTGCTTACTGTTGGACAAAACTGTCTCCTTATAAGTCAGCAATGGGAGCCGGCAAGATAACAGAATAATTAATTCTGCAGTACAATCTTCCAGGAGACCATTTATTCATGAGGATACATGTTTTGAAAAGCTCTTCGGAGTGTTAGTAGTAGAGAGTTAAAAAATGTTTAATATCAATCAAAACCTCTATTGATAATACAGTGTCACTTCTGAATAAATATGGATATGAGGTTTAAAAATGATAGTGTCTGAAGGGCATAGTAAGTAATACACCAGGGAAGCTTGAATACTTGTTGAATGCACTTTCATTAAAAAGGCAAATAAGTAAAAAGTGGTTCTGGAAGTCTGTAACAATACAGCTGTGAGCTGGATGAATATAATTTAGGAGGTTCTTTTATTCGCCATTATTGCAAAGTCCATAGAACCCAAGTGAACGGGTTTACCCTGAATATCTCTCTAGAGTGTTGTGGAAGTCATCTGAGGCATGGGATGCATAGCTAATAATTTCCTGTTAAGCTGAAGCCCAGCTGTGAGCCAGTAAAGTAAAGCAATGCAATCTTTTAAACAGCATTCAGATGTGAAAAGCCTGAATGATTCCTTGGCATCAAAAAGGTTTGAAATAATTCAGCCAATATTCACCAAGCCGTCAGTAGCTGCAAAAGGAGCAAACAAATTACCTGGAAATTCCTAGTTGCTAAACATTTCTTTGATATCTCAACATTGTATTACAGTTCACCCAATGAGAATAATATCAATATCTTTAATTGTATTTGTGATGCAATACCTTTTACAATCAATAGATTACCAAGCATTGGCAATTCCTTGGTTTTATAATAAAATTTGTGAACAATAGGCTTCTTGAAATGGCAGTAAATTCCAATTTACAACATTCGAACCATTTGCATTTACAGTTTTGACTTGATGCTGAGGCTTGAGCAGAATGATACCAAACTCGGCGCTGAACAAACAAAATGGTAGTCTACTGCTTTTAGCAACAGTCCAAACCAAAATTATTGGCACCCTTGGTAAAGATGGCTATATGAATTTATCCGTGAGTTAGAAAGTCACTTAGTCACATTCATCAACTTTGGGAAGATGGAGAATAAACAAAGGCAGTGACAAACGTGTGCTGACCTTCCCAAATAAGGCAACGGCTATCATAAACACAACTTAACATATAACTTATTGGTGTGTAATGTTTAATATCTGTGTGTGATGTTAATATAGTACATTTTTAGAGAAATGATCTGCAGGTTTTCAGTGCAACTTATGACAGTGATCAACAGTTTTTCACTAATGGATTCATTTAGTCAGAGCCTCACAGACCTAACCTTATGCTGAATTTAGTTACAGCCAGCCTATGTGATTAATGAGCAAATGAATTTTAAAGGGACGTGTTAGATTTGGGTTTGATGTGAACTCTGCTGCATGAACAGGTTTAACAACCTCTGTTAAACAGTGTTAATATTGTGCTTGTTCTTCATGTTTGTCGCTGGTTAATTTTGCTTCACACTGTTGGGGTTGCAACCTTGTGTGGGATTGCCTAGAAGGATGAAGAATTGCCAGCCAAACTCTACCGATTTCAGTTTTTGTTTTCTTTAAAAAGTTTGCTTTCCAATGCAGGACATCATCACCAGTTCTGGTTTCTTTTTATGCTTGTTAATGCCATGACCTGGTGTAGGCAGTTATTATGTTTTAGGCAATGTTGTATGTAGATATCAAACCTGTGAGTTTTAACACCAGAGATCACTGCTACAAATTGCCCCAAAATCTATTTATTTAGTTCAATGGACACCCTAGAAGCCTTTTTTTTATAATATTAAAAATATTTGTAACATACTTCTCATTCAGAACTATGTAGTTATCTGGAGAAAGCTTTAAAATAGATAAAAAACATATTTCTAGCATTTTGTTCATCGTGCTACAAGATAGAGCTTATGTGAGCTGTCACACCCTTACTGTAATCATACTGCATACATGATTACTTATATGGATAAAAACACAACTTTCTCAGTGCAGTCCTGAACTAGCAGATTGTCAAGAACCATAAAATGTCTGTGAGAAAAGCTGCTCATGTAATTGCTCATAATGACTTTGCTCAGCTAAACATACTGCTCACAGAATGGAAGAAAAGGTACTTTTGGCTCTAAGACCTTCTGTGGTTCCTATTCTGAGATATATTTATTCCTAGAAAGAAATTGTACCAATTTTTTAGACTTATGCTAATACTTTTTTTTTTTTTTACTTGTTCATCAACAGAGGAAAGTGTTAATGATTTCTAAACATAATTGCCCACCCACAGGAAGCAGTTCTGTTGCTAATTGTTATTGTTAGATGAGGCTTCATTTAATGAGATGCAGAGCCTCAATGAATCATGACTAAATTACTCATGGTAAAGAATTAATTAATTAATTTCTTTGCCTCAGTGTGTTGTCACACATTACATTTATGTATTTGGTAATAACACACTACTTTTTTTTTTTTTTAACACAGAGGTAGTGGTGGAGGGGACAGTGGTTACAGCTCATTTTCATCTTCAGGAACTCAGTTTCTAAAATACTGTACTGTCTTGGGGAAATATCCTAAAATGTAGGGTTGATTAGACCAATATCATTATATACAAAATAAAATCTAATATACTTGTGTATGTATGTATGTATATATATATATATATATATATATATATATATATATATATATATGTATATATGTATAAGTTTATATTCAATTATACACTGAGTGGACTTTATAAGAACATAAGTATAAACCAGAACACCAGATCTTAAATGACTCAACTGCTGGATAATAGTAGATTCAGTAGCATCTTTCCAGATGTGTTGTGCTGATTATAATATTGCACCAGATCAGAGCTGTGCCAGTACTGTAGGTCAAATTACAAATTGACATGGAACGTTTCTAGTAAGTTTAATACAGTTGTAATCAGTGAGCTCAAAATCATTTTGCCCTTCCAACCCTGGGAGACAGAATACCATTTTGACCTCCTTTTAATTCTCCACGGTCCTTTTAAAAACCATGATCGCTGAGCAGCTTTGCTTTTTATAAAACAAAGAGCAGAGTGACATCCTGTTTTTCTAAAAGCAACTACACACTCGCAGCCATTACAGTATCAAAAGCATATTCTGCCATTTCTTACCTAATGAGGTTTTTTTGTGTGGGTCCTCAATAGATATGTAATCCAGTTTTCTTAAAGAATGTCAGCGCATCCAGTTTATCCCATCAATAGTTATTTCTTCCTTTAATTGCTTTTAAGAGCGAATGTGTTCCATCAGTCATTAATGAGCCATTAGTGTAAACCTTTAACATTTGAGAAGAGCCTCAAAAGAAGTCTTTCTTGTATGTTGAGTGTTTCTGTGACATTTCTAGGGAAATACTGAACAACTTGAGGCTTGAGCTGACATGAACACTGGGTTTCATCATGCTACCTTTTGTACAGAATAGCATTTGAAAATTCTAGAAAGTGAACTTACATAAAAGAGACATGCACAAAAAGCATCCTGTCAGAACTGGATTGAAAACTGAAAGCAGAATGTGTAAATGTGCAAACACACTAAGGTTTTATGTAATCACTGAACATACAGCTGTAGCACTATGAGGCGTGAAATGCTATAAGAAAAGTCAGGAATAGCTGTGGGCCAATGTGCTCAATTCCACTTTCCCCCAAGGCAACTTTTATCTCCAATTGTAGTGGAAAAAAGTATATAACGAAAATGCACCTTAAGGACTTGCACTTGTCCACTGCCAAACAGAAGCAGATGATTGCTTTTCATTGTCACAGTCTCATTTGTCATCTTTTGAAAAGGAAGAAGCCATTGCACTTTCTCTCTGGCTGGACCCGGGAGCTTTAAATGCTGTGAACTCTCACAATAACACCGGTGTCATCCATCACTAGAGGAAACGTGCCTACACCAGTCCATGATCTACAAAATCAGCAGTATTGGGACAAAACAAAAATATAGAACTCAGATATAGAACTCCATTTGCATTTATAGCCATTTCATGGGTTTGTAGTGCTGTAGATGCATACAATGCTAAAACCATTACATTCAAGTTGTCTTATAGTTGTATTTTCCTAAAAAAAAGGGAGGTTTTATTCCTCTTATACCAAAGTGATATATTTTCTCACTTATTAATGAACACATCAAACATGAAACAAGTTACAGTAAAATAATAAGGTGCCAATATTTCTGTCCTGTAGACTCTTTCCTGCCAGAAACATTTAACAGTGAAGGGTCTCCTTTTTTTTTTGTTTAAAGTTTGTTACAAGCCAGTAAGCTATATTAGCAGTACAGTCTAATTGGAATAGCTACCAACACTCTCCCCAGACACCAACCATATACCCATTTATCAACTCTACTAAAACACAAATTAAACAATGCACCCCAGGTGTTTGATTTACAGGTTACATAACAGTATACAGAGCAGCTTGTAGCTACAGACACTGCACAGTGACACTAATGATTTCTGCTATTTTCTTCCCAGCTTTATTTTTCTTTTTATGTTTCAATGCACGTTTAGAGAGAGAGGTCATAAACGAAAGGATAAGAGGAAACAGTTTTTTTTTTTTTTTTAATTTTACTCAAGTTAAGCCTTATAGGAACTAATTGCAGGGAGGAACTAAAGTTGTGACAAGGGGAGATAAAAAAACAAAACTTCTGTGCAAGATTAGTTCAAGGCATCCTTCAAACCAAGTGAAAATCTCAATTTGCATGACACACTGTCGCTAAAATAGTGGTGTTGTGCCATGCAAGTACATAGAAAATGAATGATTTTATTGTCGATTGCCACAGTCCCCTCATTCACCAGTCTGTGCTTTACATTTTGAGAAAGACTAATAAGGTGTATATTATCAGCTGGAGGACAGAGTTAGTCTGTTGTTGTCTCCACTTAGGTACCTTCTATAAAGCAAAGCTGCACACACAGCAATAAAGCGGAGAGCATTCCCAACAGTTCATCTAAACAAGTAATTTTACACACTTAGGCGGTGAATTAAATCTGAAGTAATCCCAGGACAGATACATGTAGTAATGTTGGAACTTGTTGCCACTGCAAACACTGAATTTAGGGATGTACCAGATGCTGTTTATGACATGTAACAACCTCCCTAGTTCCTCCCTAGGCCTGTGTGTGGTGTTCTGTTATGGGGCAAGCAGAAAGCAAACAACTGGAATGCTTCTCATAATAACTAATGATGCTTTTCTATTTACTTTTATTCATTTGGCACTTGCAAAACAAGCATGCATTTGAAGACAACTTCAATTTATAGCATTATAGCTATATTGAGGTTCCTCAGATGTTTCTTTATTAACACACATTATAAAATGTTCAAGTGTAGATTTGTATGGTCAACATCCCACATAATACAGTGAGGTGTTTATCTAAGATTCCAGAAATCCTAGAATAGTCAAGGTCAGTGCTTTTTAATGTTCAGAGCAATAGGAAAGAGCATTTTCCAGTTTCTCTGCACCATGAATTGTTACAGTTAAATAGGGAAAAAAGTGAGGAATGTGTACAGTAATAAAATGAAAAACTTTGGAACTATTGGTATATTGCTGTGGTATAAGATGGAATAAAGACTTTAGGGCATTCTTTTACAGGAAAATAATCAAATTCAGGGTGGACTGTTGCTGATTGTTTTCTTGTAACAGCACACTCCCAGTGTTTATTTCCTACATAATGATTTATGAATTGTGAATTAGACGTATACTGTACTGCACCCAAAGAAAAAACCATGGAACATTCAAACTTCCACACATCTGTACTGAGCAATGCAGAAGTGTAGGTGAGGAATAAGAACAATGCTCAAGGGTCAAATAGTGGCAGTCCAGTCCTTTTAGTCATTAGCACAGATCTTTAATCGTTGCACTAACAGCCCATTTGAGTGAACAGCACAGAAACATGCAACGGTGTTTCTCACAGACAACACCATTATCTATCCCACTGCACATTCTAATTATATTTACACTTAGCAATTTTGTCATAATAAAGACCTACGACCTGTTTACAGCAAAATGAAAAATATGATCGATATGCTAAAATAGCAGATTTTTTAAAAACAAGCTGTTAGTTAAGCTCATGGGCAGATTTTTATGTTATTATGCCAGACATTTAAAATGAATAGACCAGTGTATTCACTTAATCAGTGAATATAATGAAAATAGAAAAACATTTTCTAAATGTCTTTACCGACTGCAAGAAAAACAAGCATAAACCTGTTCATAGGATGTGCAATGAACATACTACAGCATGCTATAAGCGTCTCTTTGTAGGTCATTAACCTGTATACACAAGTAATATGAGATGGTTTGATATCAGGGTTGTAATTTAGATAAATTAATTAAATAATTTAAATAAATCAATTTCAAAGGCGATGACTAGGGCAAAGGCAATAATCATATATAGATGATCAATTTTATTTTATTATAAATAAAGTATTTTAAAAAAGACAGACAGCTGATGTTTAAAAACCTTATTTAAAAGCATTATTTTAAAAGATGTCTAAGTAATGGACATTTTGTTTATATTTAAACTTAAAATACGTATTATTGACTAGATAATAAAGTTTGTCATTAAAATTGCACTAGTATTTCATGAGGTGTAATAATACCTTTACATCATTTCCTGCCTGATTCAGTCCTAGTTAAAGAGACACTCTTCAGTAAAGTGAGGAACTCTTCAAAATCCTGTATGAGCTACAGAGAGCTGCATGACTTCAGGCACATGCTGCCTTGATAGTTACACCAGCAGGTCTGCCAGTGTCAGACTTTTTACACCAAATTGGGAATGTTAAGAAACAATGCTGGGGGTGAAAAAGTTGATTAAGGAGCAGAGACTGAGAAAAAGAAGAAAAATGTGTCTGCCACAGTTGTGTGTGCCTGAACCGTTTGGGCTTTTAAGGTCTTTCTGTTTTTTTGAGAAGTAGTTAAGGTGGGAATTTTGTTAGAGCTGGCATCCCTGCACTCCAGTGTTGTTTCAATCTAATTAATAGCTTTTGTTTTGGTACACACTGCAAAGAGTCTAAATGGATCTCACTCAAACACTCATTATTAAGTTTGAAATGATTCATATGAATGTAACACTATGGCTCATATTCAGGTGCATTTGTTTGCTGTATGGAAAATGTATTGAGTCACTATTATATCAAATTAATTGTTACCTACTGCGTATATCTCTTGTGTACTCCATTTCCCAGGTGAGGTACAGAGCACAGCAGGGAATGACTCGGCTCGCTGTGGGAAAGATGCTGGCAGTGTGGCTGCTGGCTTTTCTCCTCTATGGCCCGGCCATTATCTTCTGGGAGGATGTAGCTGGCCAGAGCATTGTTCCTGCTGATGAGTGCTTTGCCGAGTTCTATTGCACATGGTACTTCCTGCTTAGTGCGTCTACCTTTGAGTTCTTCTCACCGTTTATCTCAGTGACCTTCTTCAACCTCAGCATCTACCTCAACATCCAGCGACGGAACAAGAGCCGTGCACTTCACCGCGGTGCAGAGAAGGAGGATGGCTGGAGGGTGGTGGATGGTGGTGCATCTCCCTCGTCTGCCGTCTTCTTTGTCAGGACACGCAAAGTCTCCTCTAGTGAACCGGCACCCGTTTCCGCGGTGATCGAGGAAGACTTGGAGATTTCTCCGTCCTCCAGTGGAGACCCCAGCTGCAGCCATTCAGTGTCTCTCTCTCTGAAGACAGTCAATAAGAAGAAAGGAGCGTTGAGCTGCTGGTTAAAGACACGCATGGTCCAGACACAGGCACCCTCAAGGAACGGGGAGCATTCGCGTCTCTCGCGGGACAAGAAGATCGCCAAATCTTTGGCAATAATAGTGTGTGTTTTCGGCGTGTGCTGGGCTCCGTACACCTTACTCATGATCATTCGAGCAGCCTGTAGCGGCACTTGTATAGAACATCACTGGTACGAAGTCACGTTCTGGCTACTCTGGCTCAATTCAGCCATCAACCCTTTCCTGTATCCGCTGTGTCACAGCAGCTTTCGCAGGGCCTTCGCCAAGATCCTTTGCCCTAAACGGCAATCTGTCAGGCCACACGAGGAAACCCCATCCTGCCAGTGACAACAGACTAGATTTCACACAGTCTGCAATCATCAGTGGGGATTATGTGTGAATGTTGAGGCAGCAGCCTGTAAGATGCTCGTGTCTGAGAAAATCAATAAGACCATAGGCAGCTTAATTGTGTGGAGAGAAAACATCTTGTTATTTTCCATAAAGAAAACTTTTTCGTTTTTGATTGCCTGTTTTCATTTTTCAGAAATGCACATTTACGATGAAAGACAATTCTGTTAACTGCTCAAACTTTTTTGATTCTCGGAAAGGAATAGTGTTAAAAGTAATGCATGAGCATGTACAGTCCATTCCATCATCCTCTCGATTATCCTCCATAACGATGATGTGCATTCAACTAGACAGAGCTTAGAGTGTAATAATGCAAAGGAAGGCAGAGGAAAAGTAATCCATTTTCTGGAGACTTTCTCTGTGTCCCTTTGCAGCACTCTGAACGTAGTCTGGTGTTGTTTTCGAATGTGAGACAAACTGGTGTTAGTTTTGTCATTTCTAAGGAATGTGACTCGTGTTTTTCACAGGTTTGATTTACAATTTGGAAGGACAGCTGAACTTGAGCAAATGTTCTGTTGTTTTAGTCCGCCATTTTAACAAATAATGACAAATGGATTCTCAATTCTAGCGTGTGTGGTTATGTCTGGAGCCACACATGGTGTGTGATTGTATTGTTGACACTTAAATAATCAATTGTGACTTAGTATAAAAAAAAAAAAAAAAGTGAAATTTTTTTAGAAACAATCATTTAAAGGGTGTTTTTTAAAAATGATCCTTGTACATAGTTAAATTTCCTCTGCTTCTCAAATGATTTGTTGTTTCCATATAAATAAACTTGACATTTGTGAACGCTTTAAAATGCCATGCCGTGACGAACGCACTACAGGTGTGTCAGTTATAATCAAGTAGCCCCAATGTCTAGTTCTTCTTAATGTTTCCTGAAACAATGACAAGACCTTAATCCGACTGCAGAATCACACAAATATCTCAGAATGTCTCGGAAATGTCATGCAATTCACCCTTCTGTGTTACAGAGCAATCTAATTTACTTGTCCAGCACGGTTCAAACTGCCTATTATGACTATCAGTATACATCCACAGAGTGATACACTAAACTGTACCGTTTTACTCCACACTTTAGTTAGTAGAAGCTATTTTCCAGATCAGTTCCAGCACTCTGCTCAATTTCAACTCAACATTAATCAGAGGCATCCTCTGCAAACCTCAGGTCTGTTTAACAGCCATTTCTACATCCGTGCTACGTGTTAAAGAAAGCAGCACATTAAGCTGAGTGAAGTAGAAAGGCAGATAGCAAAAGATGTTTATATGAAACATTTTCATGGATTAAAAATTGCATTTTGGTTGGTTCATACCTCTGTGGAATATTTTTTTTTTCCTGAAATATGTTCACATACGAGAAAACTGTAGGCTAATATGCAAATCAGTATTTAAAGTAAGTTCGCCTTAATGAGGTTTCCTCGTACGGAAGGAAACATTAATCGCGTAGTGCAAAGATGGCAAGAAATCCCACAAGGAGCTGTAATGTGTTTGCTGAAGTTCTATAGCTTAAGCAGTCGGGAAAATGGAGCATCTGTCATTAATTCCACTGCCAACATGTATTAGAAATACGCATTATATGAGGAGAATATTAACTAGGCCAGATTACTAAATAACTATCCGGTGTGTAGAGTCTTGATTAAATTGGAAAGCTGATCAAAAATCTTTCACCAAGCTGATGATCACAGCCACAGCACTTTAGTGTGTTAAGAGCAGTGCTATAATTCCCGATCTCCCCCCCCCAGCTGCACTTTTCCATTTTTGACCTTGACGATGATTGTAGGTCTATTACCAATGGCTTATCCTCATAATGTAGCTAGGAATCAGATATAGCTAGTGATAGTCTTCACAGCCACCTTTAATATCCTCCTGTTAGTCTGCGGGTGAAGATGAAACAGACAGAGACTCATTAAAGAGCTGGGAGCAGGTTAGAGAGTCAACACGCTTCCACTTTAGACTCAGCTGCAATTTAAAACGTGGCAGTACGATCCAGGGCCTCGGGGCGAAGCCGATGAGGAAGGCAGACACAAACTCATTTAAGAGCGTTATCTCACCCACGCTGCAGCTCCGCTAGCCTGAGAGCTTAATGAACAGTGGTACACACTCATACACACATCATGCCCCACACAGCTGCTGATAATGCTCTTATCAATCGCTGGCTTGTAGTTTACAAGGAACTTGCATATGAGATTAATCCCTTCCGAATTAATCCCTAGAGCTCTTCTGAGATGGTCTGTTTTGATAGTAAGCTTTTATTAACACAAATTAAAATTGGGCATGCAGCAATAGCAAATTTTTTAGAGCATGTATGAGCTTTGATCCTCAGTACTGAGCTGAGCGTTTAGCATTTATTGGGGCGTCATGAAACCTTTTATTTAGCTCTGTGTTGTGTGCTGCTAGCAATGAACTCCACAAAGACAGCGGACCCAAGCAACTATAGCGAGTGTGGTCATTACAAATGAGCTCCATAAATTGTATCCGCCGCCTCATGCTCTCTATTACAGATACTTTTGCTTTTTGTTAGCCATAAAAACTATACCATGCTTACTTCATGTAGTGTCACGTAGTACTAGAGCTTTAGATGCATCCCTATTAAAAATCTGCTCATGACTTTTACGCTTTGTAAACAAAACATCCAAGAGAAGCTTTGAACACTGTTTCAGACCCGGGTGCAGAAATGGTCCAAACAATAATTAGCACTAGCATAGCAGTGACCATGTACGGCGTAAAGGCTGGAGAATGAGGTCTTGGTGCTACTGTGTTTTGTCTGCACATACACTAGATGAAAGCGGGCAGTGGGGGGAGTACAGCGCGGGCAGTTGGTCAGTGGGTGTATGTTGCACATTTGCAATGATGTGACAAAAGCAAGACAATGAATGAGCCCCACGGCACTGAATGCTGCCGTCACTACAGCCACTTTTCTGGCTTCTTCAAAAGCAGATTTAAAAGAGTTACTTTGAACAAAAATGCAAGGGACAAACTAGAAAACAAAACTGCACATATTAAAACAAGAACATGGTATTCCAAGCACAGAATCACATCCTGTTCAGACGCTGAATGACTTGGAAAGGCAAACACAGCAAACTGATTATAATGATGGAAAATAGAGGCTCTAACATGCATGATGCAACTGATGATGATCAACTCTACTGAAACTCAGAGACAGAGAGCTGTACCTGCCAAGGTATTCCAAAAGAAAAGCCAGACGGTGAGAATCCGCTGGCCAGAGCGACTGAACTGAATTCAAATGGCTGTGAAGAACAGCCCATGTAAAATGCATGGTTTCACCAGAGGAAACAATGTGTGTGTGCAAGACACAAGTGTGAGAGGAGAGTGATGGAGCTGTAATGAGTCTGATTTGGCAGGTAGATGAAAGGATGGCTAAGAGGAGGCAAATCTGTGCAGGCTAATAGCAAAACAGTGTCATGAAACAGGAGACTGATATTTATTTTAAAAGAGGGAGACATTTTTAAAGCTAAACATTTGCCAATACAAGTTTCAATTCCCCATGATAACATATTAGAGTCTGATGTGTTTGCCAAAAGAAATAATGGCTGCAGGCTTGAGCTTTGCTAAACTGGTGAGATAAGAGAATATTCAACCCAAACAGGCAATCAATTTCCATCATATAAACAAACACGCCAATACACGAGCCATCTATGATGCGTTTATCCTGAGACGCACTGTAGATTAACCTTCAAAAATACTTGATAGGAAAAACTTTCCCTTACATAAATCCCAAGATTAACACTAATCACTAATAATGTTATTCTTAACATGTCAAGTTTATATACACACACACATATATATATATATATATGTGTGTGTATATATATATATATGTGTGTGTGTGTATATATATATATATGTGTGTGTGTATATATATATATATATGTGTGTGTATATATATATATATATATATATATATATATATATATATATATATATATATATACATACATACATATATATATATATATATATATATATATATATATATATATATATATATATATATATATATATATATACATACATATATATATATACATATATATATACATACATACATATACATACATACATAATATATATGTGTATATATGCATGCATATCTATGCATGGTGGTCCATTGGAGGAACATTTTATGTATAAATAAAACGCGTTTGCTTCTTCTTGTCCGTCTTAACATTTGAAAGCAAAATGTAAAAAAGTACATAAGTGTGTGTGCACTTATTAGGGGGACAAAAATCTTAAAAAAAAAAAACGTTCAGGACATGAACATTTCACATATTGAATCTTTACAATGCAGAAGCACTTAACAGATACTTTATCATTGTTACATTGAACTTCCAAATGAAACTAGTTACTGTTTTTACTCATGCTTACCACCCTATAATCACACTGTTTCTTCTAGAGTTAGCATGTTCTCCCTGTGTCCATGTGGGGCTCAAGTTTCCTCTAGTTACTATAGACATGGTAGTATCTGGAATGGCTAAGATAATTAGTTCTTAGGTGTGACTATGTCTGTGAGTGGTGCACTGGCATCCAATCCAGGTGAATTTTCATCTCATGCACAGTGTTCCTGGGATAGACTCGGGATCCATCATGACACTGACTCCAAAAAACGTTTAGTGAAAGTGGTTTAAAGATTAAAAAAAAAAAAAACAACTCATAATCTGATAATACTATGCAAAACATTTATTGTAGTATGCATACAAAACAATTCAAATCACACAAGTAAAAAATTGAGAAATTGGGCCTGCTTTCTCTGCGTTCATTCCTCAGATGATCAAGATGCTTCCCCCCACCCTGCCCTCGTCAATTCTAATTTCATTTCTTTCACATTTTAAATGGCTCAAACGTAACCAATGAGTCCGTAGCTCATCGATGCTGTTCAGATCAGCTTTACAGTAGCTTTACTGTATCTAATATCCTGCAGTGCTGCACAGAAAACACAGGAAGTGCTCATCACCTGTTACACATCACAGTCATGTCTATTAAAACCTGAAGAAGAAAAATAACTCTGGCCAACAGTGTTAAATTCTAAACAATAAGCTCATTTCTATTCACAGACGGAGTGTTTAAAAAAAAAAAAAAAAAGTGTTGATTTTCTTAGATCAGAGGACCTGAAACAGTCACTCCTCCTAATGTACTCTGTACAGCAACACCTAAAACAGCAACCTTAGCACATGATCACAGGTTTGATTTAAAAGGAAAACACACTGTAAAACAAAAATGTAAACCTGAATTCCAAAATCCCATTAAAATGATTCAATATGCAAAGCACTCTATTGAACAGCCTAATAATAATGATGATAATAATAAAAAAACCCAGCTCCCTAGGCCAATATTAGAATGATAAAAGGTTGCATCTGATATCACCTGCAGGTAATAATTTACACCATGTTTAATAATTCATCTCGCTTTTAAATGCATATGAAGTCCACTTCGGCACCGCTGGGATTTCCTCTTGTGCACGGGGAATTCATTCTGAGGGTTATAACTGTCCTGAGAAATCAGCTTTGCAAACTTTCAAAATCAGATACAATAGTTTAAAATGTGCTGGTGGACACTGGGCGAATTTCAGCCTCCCTCACCATTGCCAGTGCACAACAGCAATCGAAAGCTGGTGCTGAGAGTGGGTGGTTTATTTGTAGCCCAACACCGTAAGATTAAAACTGTAGAAAAATATTAACTGTCTACTAATTGTCTGAAAATCTTCATTTTAACATTTACAATAATGAACAAAAAATATATATATAGAATGATGAGCTTTTACAAATCATAATGTAGAACAGCTGCATTTGAATGAACAGGGTGGAAAAGTACCAACATCTCAGATTTGGCAGTGCTTTAAAATCTGCACTATACCTCAAGTAGTGACTTTAAAAAAAAAAAAAGAAATTTCCAGATCAGATTCCAGATCATCTAAGAGACAGAAGAAAGCTACACTAGATTTGCATTATAGCACATGGTTTTGACTAATGCAATTTCTTTTCTCTAGCACCAGTTTATATTAACACACTCATTCTAATTCATTAGAACAGATTTTTTTTGGTAACGAATTACATAGAAAATTGTATGGTGAACACACCATGTAAACAGATTACAATTTTTTTTTAAAAAAGAAAGAAAAATAAGGTTTTCTGTAAGATATTTCATTTAACATCTATGGATGGAGTTTTCAGTGTCAGTATTTTGTAAATCAGTTGTACTCCATGGTACTGACGTTTACACGTTGCAGTTTTGGTTTAAGACTCAAACCCTTTATGGTGTGCTGTTACAGGAAAACAATCAATCCACAATGGAAAGGATTGCTGATAATTTTCTCATAACAGCACACCGTATTGTGTTTTATTCCATATGTAAACATTTGCTTGAAAATCATGGTGAGTGCATTATGATTAAAATGTGTTATAAGCAACATTTAGCTCAATATTATCGTCAATTCAGAATTTTCTGAACACTTCTCAGCCATCAGCTCAGGTTCAGTTTTGATGTGCCGAGTCAGAATACATTTTTTTTTTTATCTGTTCTCATCAGTAGAGGGCCTGGAGCCCAGACCTCATGAGATTCCCGATTTCTGACACCACAGAAGCAGATCAGTTGCATGATTTCAGAGTAATAGGAGTGCCTTTTAGACTAGAGATTCCTAAAATGTCCAAAGTTTCAATTATTCACTTTCAGTCACCACCACATGATTTTGCTCATTATTTCTCCAAGCAAAAAATGTGTGGATTTACTAAAGAAATGACTAAACTCCTATCATTCCTTTTCCACCCTGTTTATCTGTACGACAAAAGCAGAAAACAAAAACACACGAGCTAAGCGGCAGCTGTCAGTTTCAACATACAGTAACCTACATAAGTCAAAGCAAAACATTTCTTATCCCACCAAACAAACCATTTACTAACACACTTTACTGCACATCCTTTACCTTTTACTGCACTTTTCTTGTTTAAAAGTACATCGAGTCAATTCCTGCTGTTATACTGTGAAGACCTCTATTATGGGGAGGTTAGGCATGTATTCAGAAGCTGTCCAACTTTCATTTGATACTTATCAAAAAGAAATATAAAAGCAAAACATTTTGATAGACTGTACTTAAAAAACAAAAACAAAAAACTTTTGATACACAGTTCATGGTTACCTGGGTTTAAAAAACGAGGTCCGTAAAAACTGTACGCCAATGACACTCTTTCAGGAAGGGAGAGAGCAATTTTAAGGATTCATGATTGAAGTACACACAAAAAAAAAATTGTGGCTCTGAGAGAGCAATCGGGGGAAATACTGTGGTAAATGAACCTCCCTCACATGACGGCACATTCTCTGGATCGAGTCTTTGGATCGCCCTGAAAAAGAAATGCTATTAAATACCTAAACAGCACACTCGAACAACTCCAATAAAATATAATAAAACAAATACTGCCATACCAGACACAGTCATCCACTTTATTAGGAATACCTGTATATCTGCACATGCATGCAGTTATCTACTCAATCATGTGGCAGCAGCACAATGCATAAAAACCATGCAGATACAAATCAAAGCTTCAGTTACTGCTCACATGAATAAAGATAAAATGTGATGAGACTTTAATCCTGGCATACATGCTGGTATCAGATGGGCTGGCTTGAGTATTTAAAAAAACTGCTGATCTCCTGGGAATCTCTTACATACCCACACCAGTCTCTAGAGTTTACACAATGGTGCAGAAACCGAAACGGTGAGCGACTGATCTGTGGGTGGAAAAGGCTTGTTGAGAAAGGCCAGATTCAAGCTGCCAGGAAAGCTTATAGTAACTCAAATAACCACTACTACAGTGACAAACCTTGAGGTGGATGTGCTACAACAGCAGGAAACCACAAATTTCCCAGTTTTCACCATGCTTATATTTGATGTGAACATTGACTGAAACTTTCTGTATCTGCAAGATGGGCTGTCTAGATAACTGCATAAATGAGCAAGTGAACCGTGAGTGTAAATGTAGCTTACTTGCTGGTGGAAGAGATCCTCATTTCCAAAATCTCCATTTTCATCATCTCCATTCTCCAGCTCTACAATGCTCTTAGTGACTACTCGCTTTGCCACCTCCTGCAGAAACAATTTTTTAATCCGTGTTATTTATTTCTCTACGAGAAGGTTTAGAATTTAAGGAACTAGACCAAAAAAAAGAAAAAGAAAAGAAAAACATATTGAAAAACACCACCAAGTAAGCACTACACTGTGGTGGTACTTCAGGACTGGGACAATGAACTATGCAGCTGTGAGCATGCAGAACAGGGCTTTTCAACCTGTGAGGAGGCACGAGTGCTTGTGAAGGGTTGCATCAGATTACACAGTAAAGTCAAAGCACATGATTACAGTAATAATTAACAATTCATTATTCATCCAGAGGGGGTTCGGCTATCACACTAGCAGTCTCCCTGAACAGGCAACACACTTGTTTAGATTGAGACACAAAAGCATAAAACGCAACTACACTTTAGCGACACCATTTCCTCAGAGCATTATGATTTGGTTTAATTGGTCAGCATTCATGAGCAAACTTTACCCAGGATCCCTGATGCACAATCATTAACAGACCCCTGAGTATTGTGCTATGTTGAGCTTGAGGTCATAAACTGGAATTCCCATCCTCCAAACAGGAAAGAACTTCATTGAATGTCTTGCATTTGTAGGTGTGCTTTAGATAAATCAACATAGAGACACAGCAGCTTGTCACATCTATTACACTGACTAAACAGTTAGCTATTTAAAAAGGTAAATATACATCACTCATCACAGTTAGCTGACTAGACTGTATCGAACAAAAGAAACAGTCATCCATGATGCGGTACCTCAAATGCATAGAGGATAACCTAGTTTAATTGGGCGGTGAATACCATGTTTATTTTTTTTAAACTTACACAAGCTGGTGTTCAAAATTACTATTTTTTAATATCGAAATAAATTTGCTTTCTATAAAGCAAAATCTAAAAGGAAACAATAAAATAAAAGGTTGTGAATAAGGCACTGAATAGCTCAACTAAACTCCAAGAAGTGTTGCTTTTTCAACAATTTATTTATACTTTTTGTTCTGCATTTTAGAGATGATCAGTGCTCGTTTTATATGCAAGCAAAAGGCACAAAAAAAACCCTTTTCCCCTGAAGATATGCCAGAATCTTTATTAAAATATTTTTGAAAATAACATTTCCACAGAATCTCTGCCAATATCCATCAAGGCCATTACAGGATGAAAAGTGTCATATCAAGATCATTTTCCGCCCTAAATAAACTACTTATATTGTGGATACCATGTTTAGAAATCAAAATCTCTCAGAAAAGCATACTGTAATAATTTATCACAATACCAGTATGCCATCATATAGCCCTAAACAAACAAATAAAAGGTGAATGGCCAAAAAAAACCTGATCTAGAACTTTTTAAAAACCAATTCAAACCTATATTAATTTTTTTTTTTTTTTTTTTTAAATAAAGCACATGGTGGTGTGTACCTCTCCATCTGAATTGACCAGCAGGGTGACCGTTTCATCTCCACTTCCCCAGCTGCTCTGACTCTTCCACAGAAGGTCTGAGGGAGGACTGTGGGCCATGCCTGCATCTGCAGCCCACACCTGTGCACAACAGCAAAACCAAACTTTAACCAAAGATGAACACGCAGTGGGCTCACTTTCAATTCTGTAAAATGAGAACATTTAAGTAACAGATCAGTAACAGTACCAGTCTAATGTCGGTAACTAAGCAGATTACCTCCTAATACAGACTGTAACTAAACATTTCTGACTATTTATTAAAACCATAAAGCCTTAATCACTTTTAATAAGGCACTTGTAAGACACACACAGACACACTTGTCTTTCATTTAATTTCAACATTCCAATATCAACATTTACACTTACAGTTACATCAACGAAGCAATTATTTTCTCTACAAATACAACTGGTTTACCCCACAAATGAACCTGCATTTAATAAATCAATTTAAAAAGGTTTAGTTATTTATTACTTGTATTTCTGCCAGTCGTAAAGGCACCAAGGGTGATTCAATTGTAATACAACAGAAAACAAAACATGGCAGGCATACAAGTGGAGAAAATGAAAAGAAAATGCTCTTACTGTAACAGTCTGTCCTGCTTTAAGAACAAACTTAGGGCTGAATTTGTAAGCAATCTCATCTCCCTCTCCAACTCGCCTCTTTAGCCGCCAGCTACCAAGAGACTGATCCTGAGAGAGAAGACAAACACTGTTCAAAAAAATATAAACATCAATAAATGCTGGATATAACCAGAATTTATCCTTAAAAACTGATTCTCCAGGGCTCAACATCCGAGTGTGATGTATTAGGATTCAAATTTAAGTTAATATATAAACAAGAGACATTTGCAAATTCAATAGGTCACAATGGGTCAATTTTTTTTTAACCTCCAGATGTCAGATCCTCTAAACAGTCCATGTCTGCAATAACTGCATTTCTAAACCCCAAACTAGGGCACTTTGATTAATTTTTGCATTGTTCATTACAAATTGTGCCACAAAAGTGCATCAGGTTTAAGACAGCAGTAAAAGAGAAAAGAAAATGGATCAGTAGCACATTTTTACTTACAAAAGTTCTAAAAAAATCTACTTGCTAAGATCTTTATTGGTTATTCAAACATGTTAAAATCAAATTCTTCTCTTCTTGAGAAATAAGCTTTGAATGATCTGCTCACTCAGACGTATGATACTCAGGCAGATGCCAAGCCATGGTTTAAAAAAAAGGATGAATAAAAATATTTGCACATCATTTTGTAGATATTTATGTAGTTACGTAACAGTATAGTACTAGCAGAAAAACTCCATCCAACAAGTTTTCCACCACCACACATATGAAACACTTCCTAGCCTCTTTCATATATTTATATAGCAGCATTCTAAAACCCAAGACTACTTTACAAAATAGCATGTGAAAAGAATGGCACCTTATTGGAGACATTTTTAAGGGTAACACTCTTGCCCTCGAGATCAAGCTCCTCAATACTGATCGAGCCTGTTGCCTCTGCATGCTGGCTGACACGAAAACTGGGAGCACTGAGTGTCTCATCTTCCACCTCCACACGCTTCCTCTTAGCACGGGATGAGCGTGAGGAGCTGCTGCTAGCAGCCACGCTTCGAGAAACAGTGACACGTGAAGGGGGGCTGGGGGACAGCTTCAGCCTGTGGAGAAACACACATTTCAACACAAACACAATTTAGAATTGTCTGACCAATTAAAAATTGATGGAAACTAAATACTTTTCATTATTCATTGTTGCATAGCTGGGCCTGCAATTCTAACAAAAAATAAAACTAATTTGAGGGATGCTGGAGCCAATTCTGTTCCAATGCAATGTAGTGGACGACACTGCCACCTAGGGACAATAGTAAACCTGCTTTAGTTGTTTGACCCACTGCAATCTTACACACACAAAATATTACACTGGAATTACTACAAACTAGTCCCACTCCAGAAAATTGAATATGTAGATTATATCTAATGCTGGAACTGAATTAAATCAGGTATATTCCAGACATTGGCAGCCTGCATTCTGCTTTAGTTTTTGGAATTAATCAAAGTTTTTATAAGTGGTTGTAAAAATCATAACACTTGCATGTTTTCGCTAATCAGACTGTATTGCTGTTACATAATATAATTATTCGCTTTTTGTGACGCAAAACTAAAACTAACCTTAGTATGTAGCATACACAAACTTAGGTTTAGAAGTCTGCAAGCATATCTATATGTACATATCATAATGGTGTAGTTCATGCCCAGATGTTATAATCAGCTTTAATTTTGTGCAGTGGTGTCTGTATTTTTCTTCCTTCATTTTTGATTCTGAATAATATACAGGCTTGTATCCTGTGGTTGGGTAAGGTCAGCTGATTACCTCCACCATTACTTCCGGCAGCTCTGCAGTATAAATTTTTCTCCACTCTGCCTCACTCTCTACAGTCTTTCAGATCTCTACTCAAGCATAAAGGACAATATTTCAACTGCTTTGACATGCTGCTATCATCTGGCTCAAATGAGAGGGGAAAAAACCTGACAAGTAGGGCAGCATATGAGGAAAGCAAACTTGACATCCTGTGAAAGCAATGAGCTAGAAATATTAATCAAGATGTGTTTCATTCCCATGAAAATGACTTGAAAAATGTGTTCATGCTTACATAACCGACTGATAGTCATGTTTAATTTTGTCTGAATGTGCTTAAATGTGCAAAAAAAAAAAGCTAGAATGATTTAATTCACTTGCTCTCATTCTAGATAAAATCTTTATAATTCTTTGGCATGTAGGTTATATTTAAATGCAAAGCACTTCACAGCAATGAGCCTTAATGCTGCGACTATTGCATACACTTAAAAGTGGGAGAGGCCATAATCCTCCTCCACTGGTACTGGCAGGCAAAACAAATGTGTGTGTGGTGTATGGTCAGCAGTCCTTTATGACATTCTGCCATCTTTGGTCATATTAAAGAACAAAATATACGGCTGCATATAAGGGAAGCAAAACTGAAAACTCATGAAACCAGGACCTTTGCCCAATACACGCTATGTTACATCAGTGGAACTGTAATGCAATACTCAGTGACTCTATGCAAGGCTCTTTCTTTTTTGTAATTGTGTATAGAAATAATCAAATTCAGCCAAGAGAGAACTTGATGGCATTCTAAATAAATACATCAATCTAACAACATGAAAGCAGTGTTGAGCTGTATGTCCATTAGGTTTGCTGAAAAGAAAAGAAAACAAAATAAAACCAAGCCCCACATAAATCACCGCAAACCATGTGACAAAATGTGTGGTGGCATCATAATCATCATCATCTGTGACTTTTTCTCTTAATCTGAGACTGAAACCTTATTCAAAATAGAGAGAATAATCATGGATGGCTCCAAATACCAATCTATTTTAGCACAAAACCTGCAGGACTATGTTAGACAGATAAAAAATAAAATATTTCAGAATATTAACATTTTAGACTGACCCAGTTAGATCCCAGATCTAAATTCTATCAAAAACCTGTGGAATGGCGAAGTGGACTTGAAGGAATTATGGAGTAAAATTGCCAAATTAAGATGTGCCATGTTGGTAGTTACTTAACCCAAATGACTGAGCGCTGTATTACAGCAAAATGTGCTTTAACATAAGTATTAATGTGTGTGCACACTCGTACACCCAGCAAAGCTACACCTTTACAGAGGTGTGTAGATGCACTGTATATTGCTCACACGCTCACCTGTCTTCCTCTCCCTCCAGTAGCTTCCTGTATGCATTGATCTCCATGTCCAAAGCTAACTTTACATCCAGCAGCTCCTGGTACTCGTTGAGCTGCATCTGCATGCGGTCCCTCATCTCGGCCATCTCGCGTTCCTTGCCATCCATTATTTTGCGATGTTTATCACGCTCGTTGTTCAGCAAGTCCTCCAGCTCACGCAAACGTTCCTCTGCTGCTGCTGCCTGCAAGGTACAGTGCACACAGGAACAGGAAAAAGTGCTGTTTAATAAAGTAGCCAACCAATAAAGTGTATACAAGAGACTATGCATCTCAGATGAGGTGTCTGATTGTTTAAGCAAGAGACCAGCAATTTATCATAATGTTAATTTTATGTGTAAGAGAATGGAAGACCTGCCATATTGTTCATGATCAGTACACTATCAGTAAACGTAAGGTTTTGGGTTGATTGGACGGGTTTGTTTGTTCAAATCTCAGAACTACCAAGGTGTTAGTGCACTTAACTTTCTCAACTGAAAGTTGGAAATCTAAGGAATCTTATGTAATCTTGTGCAGTGATCTATCAGCTTTTTCAGGATCATTCACATGTACTACCTGAGCCAAGAAAAATGCCCTGTGCTGGTAGTAGTAACTTGTTAACAAAAATAAAATTCAAGACAAATAATTTGTACAGCTTCAAAAATCTACTGGCTCATTGTGTTCTAAAATTTGGCACCTCACATGCAAACTAAGCACATGTTGAATTTGTTACAAGCTGCTAAATAGGCAGTAGATGTGAGAGAAGCTGTACCTGTTTCTGGAGTGCAGACAGCTGATAGGTCAGCCCCTCAATCCTGACTCGAGCCTCCTGCAGCTCCTCCCGTGCTGTGGTAACTGCCTTATCATTAAGGTCAGAAGACACCTTGGCATTGTCCAGCTACAGAGAGGGACATAAAAGAGGAAGTGTAGGTTTCATTAAGTGCCCTACAGCAGCACTGAAACAGAATCAACATGTCCAGCATGACACACTTGCAAAGATTCCACACAGCCAAATCTGTAATATTTATGAGATCATAGAAGAAAATAACTGAATGTAGTACCTTAGCCTGAAAGGTTTGCTCAAGCTCAGTCTTGTAGAGGTTCACCTGTCCCTCATGTTCCTTGCGAAGGTCCTGCAGAGCTTGGGCCAGTTTGTATTCATAATCCTGCTTGGCTCCGGCATCCACCTCCACCATCCTCTTTTCATGGCGCTTCCGTGTCTCACGCACTTCCTACACAAAGCACACAGAATGCAGATGCTTGAACTAGGGTTATCTCTAATACATCTTTTAGGCTAATATACAAAGCATTTTACCTTGGCCTTCAAAGTAATCAATATAAAATGCAAAAAAGCAGAACAATTAATTTTACAATTACAGTGTTTTGCAACCTATAAGAACCTATAAAAACCTATAAGAAAAAAAAGAACTACAAACGTTTTAAGAACCCTCCTTTACAGGTTTAAAAAAACTTGTCAAAGGCTTGTCTAAACAGGCTCTAAACCACAGATTGCGCCAATTACCTACTAAAACAAATAAGGAAATCTAACACCCACCTCCTCAAACATGCTCTTCCTAAACTCAAGTTCCTCACTCAGGCTTTGGCAGCGGTTCTCCACATCCACTCGCATCAGTGTCTCAGTCTCCAGCTGCTTTTTAGCAACAGCATGAGCATCCTCAGCCTGTAAAGAATCAACAACTTGGTGAAAGCCAGGCCTACTTGATGAAAGCAGGTCAATAAATGAATAAACTTTTCATACAAGGAAAATTAAGTAAAGTAAGAAGGCTAACCTTAGCAAGCTGTTTCTTCAGGTCAGCAATCTCTGCAGAGAGTGATGCATTCTCACTAAGAGCTGTAGTGAGTGATGCTTCGCTCTGGTTAAACTGAGACTCCAGGTCCTTGATACGGGCCTGAGCCAAAGCCAGGTCACCATCCTTCTTCTTGAAGCTGTAAAACGCAACAAAAATGTCTGCCTGTGTAAATCAGCTAACTAATACAAACAGAAAAGGCAACTAGAAAGGAGACCAGTGAGAAATTCTGTGCATTAGCCTAGTCATATAATGTATATACATTGTTGTCATGCTACAAAAGAATTTTTTAGAAGAGCAGGACTTCAAAACAGAAAAAAAGGACAGAAAACACCAATAAAAATTAAAACACAAAGCAAACTAAAATACAGCCTAGTAAAATCACAGAAGTTAAAATAAAAAGTATGTTTAATTGTAGAATAGACAAATGGCATTTCCCTTGTGGTCAAAGCATCACGCAAGTGTTCACAGACACCAAGCCGCAGGCTTCCTGTTCTCGTGTTAACTAGCAACAAAGGTAAACCAAAGAAAACATGCGAGTCCAAAAATGGGGGACGAAAATTTTTTTTAGGTCAATTTTATACGTAGGTTGAAACACAGTCATTAATTGAGGCAAATACAGTTGTGTAAGAGGCTTAAATCTGGGTGAGGAACAGCCAAAGTCTACTACTAAGTTGAGGTTGTGGAAGACAGTAGCAAAGAACTGGTAGAAACCAGGGAGACCCAGATACACCCATCTACTGTCTGGAGAAGTCTGGTCAGAAATGAACTTCATGGAAGAATTGCGGACAAAAATGCATACCGACGTGGAAACAAGGTTAAGCTACTCAACTGTGCATGAAAACATAGGAACTGGGGGTGAATATAAAAATTTTAAATATTTGGCTGTAGCCGGAGGCAGGTTGTTCACTGGCAGGCTGGAGAGTGGTACAATAATAAGTGTCTGCAGGTAACAGTGAAGTATGATGGAGGTTCCAAGTTTGGGTCTGCATTTCTGCAAATGGTGTTGGAGATTTGGTCACGATTAATGGTGACCTCAATGCTGAGAAATATAGGTAGATGTTTATCCATCATGGGAGGTGTCTGATTGGCCTCCACAGAGCCCTGATCTCAATATCACAGAGTAGGTTGAACAGTACATGAAGAGACAGAAGGATTTGAGGTAGCCTACACCTACAGAAGATCTCTGATTAGTTCTCCAAGATGTTTTGCACAAACTACCTGCTGAGTTCCTTCAAAAACTGTGTGCAAGTGTACCTAGAAGAATTGATGCTGTTTTGCAGGCAAAGGGTGAACAAGTATTGATTTGATTTCTCTTTTGTTCATTACTTTCCATTTTGTTAATTATTAAATGAACTATTAACACTTAACATGCTTACTTTACAGCATTTTTTCACACCAGCCTATATACTAGTATTATATATGCTCTAAATCTGTAAACAAATATGGAGCAAAACACAGCCTTCTTTACTTTATAAACACCTCCAACACCCTGCAACTCATGAGTGGTGTGTTTTTTGCTCCTCAAAGCATAGTGTATAGTCAATGTTAAAAAGCAAATATGTCTGCATGTTCACTGATCTAAAGCAAACACTTATATATACACAGCATATATACTCTTATTTAAACAAAGTGCATACACTGTTCACTTCTGATGCTGTAAGCAGCCATGTTAAATTGAGGTCATTCCACAAACAGGTAAGAAACATCCTGCTGATGAGTAGCAATGTCTCGTTGCTTTCTTTGGCTTTTACTGGTAGGAGCTTGAAAAATACAAGCAACATTAGCCATCACTGTTTCACAGAAAGAAATTGATGCTATGACATTTCATATTGCATGAACCATCAGTAAAATAGAGGCTTTAAAAATATAACTGTTGAAATCAGAAAACTAATCTACAGGGAAATACTTGTATGTCAATCTGCGCCATATAAGAGAAGGCTAAAATTAATTCATAAAACCTAAATAACAATCCCAAAAACAACCAAGCTGGACAAGGACACTCAGGTTACTAAATTTAATATATGAACACAACTTGAATGCTGTATATAAATATTACATCCTGCTAGACCTTTGCTCAAACAATGCCTAGTGAACCATGCATGAATTTCAAATCTGATCTCAGGATCACTGCACCACTCACCTTACACAGCTTATCACGATGTTTTATGGATGTAGGGGTGTGCACACAAGCATCCACAGATCTTTCACCTGGAAAAATCCCTGGCAAGGTGTGCCCGATCCCTGAATCCTGCTTTCTCACCCAAATAAACAAGCGAGCTGTCTATCATGTGACAATGTCAAGCTTGATCTGGTTGATGCAGATTAAACTTCGACAAAGAGATAAAAGAGGCTAAAACTGTGTAGTGTAAATTTGGCATATGCAGTTTTAGACCTCACTCATTCAAACAGTGTAGACAATGCCACAAGTCTTCATCTTGAATCCGGTCTAAACCTACTTGTATGGAACAAAACCACTGCTGCTCTCAACTACCATCTTTTCTCCCACGGCAGAGAGGTTTGTAAGGAGATCGTAACACACACTTTTTTCTTTTTTTTTTTTGACTGAACATTTGTAAAGCACACATAAAAAAGGACTGGGGATCATAC